>NW_024598826.1:0-47984 GCF_004379255.2 Salvia splendens
TTGTTTAACTTTCTGAATTTCTGTCATAGAAGGCCCTGCAAGTAGCATATCATCCACATAGAGTAATAGGTAGGCAACGGGAGTCCTGCCTGCCTTCTTGATGTAGATGCAATCATCATATTCTGACTTGGAGAAGCCAATCTTCTTCATCTGTGCGCATCAAACTTCTTATTCACTGTCTAGGACTTTGCTTAAGTCCATAAAGACTTTTCTGTAACAGGCACACCTTGCCTTCTTCTCCAATCTTCACATAGCCCTCTGGCTGTTCCATGAAGATAGTTTCCTCTAAGATCTCCATTGAGGAAGGCTGTCTCACATCAAGCTGTTGTAGCTCCCAGTCAAGCTGATTCACACAGCCAATAGAATCCTAATCGAGTGTGCTTCACAACAGGTGCAAACACTTCATTGAAATCGATTCCCTCCTGCTGTGTAAAGCCTCTAGCCACCAGCCTTGCCTTGAACCTGATTCTGTCTTTATCAGTGGTTCTACCTTCTTTTTAAACAACACTTGCAACTGATCAGCTTCCTTCCTTTCCATCTGTATTCAGCTTGGATTTGTCCACCAAAAATCATGTTTTGTTCTTGAGTAAAGACTCTTATTTCCTCATTCATTGGCTTCAATCCATCTTTCTCTATCTTTACTCTGCATAGCTCTTTATATGTGAGTGGATTTGCACCATCAATACTCTTCAGCTGCACACAGAGGCATAATACACAACATCAGAGACTTTGTTGGTGGCCTTTGTTTTCTCTTCTAACTCTGTCCCCTTGCAAGCTGATAGTCTCTGATAGAGTCTGATATAGACTCACCAGCCTGTTGCCCTGAGTTGGAGCCTCTTTTTTATCTGAATCAGACTCACTCCTGAGTCAATAACTCACCTGCTCCTAGGCCAACCCCCACAGGCTCCACCTGAAGAAATCACCTATCTTCACTGGAGTCCAGCTTATCTTTCAGGTATGGCATCTGACCTCCAAGAACACCACATCCTACTCACCAGACTCTGCTTACGGGCTCAATAACACCAGCCTATACCCCTTAAACCCCTCTGATACCCCAGCAAGATACATTTCAGAGCCTAGCTTCAAGCTTACTTTGCCTAGCATGAGCATAGGCCACAACACCCAAACACCTTGTATTTTGAGTAGTCACTATGAGCTCCATACCACATGTAATCAGGAGTTTTCAGATTTCAGGGCAGTAGATATGGGCATTTATTGATGAGATAGGCTGCTGTATACACAGCCCTCACCCAGAATCTGCTGCTCAAACCAGACCCAAGAAGTAGGCACCTCACCCTCTCTAGGATTGTCTATTCATCCTTTCCACACACCATTTTGCTGAGGATTACCAGGAACAGTCCGGTGCCTCTTCATACCCTTCTCTTAAAAACAACAAATTCAAACTCAGCAGACAAGAACTCTAGGCCATTGTCTGTCCTTAAGCATTTAACACTTCTACCCTTCTCTAGCTCAACCTCCTTACACCATATCTTGAACTTTGTGAGTGTTTCAGATTTTTCTTTAAGAATATATACCCACAACTTCCTTGTATAGTCATCAATGATAGCTAGATAATACTTTCCTCCACCAATTGAACACACCGGTGAAGGCCCCCAAAGATCACTATGTATGTAGTCTAAAGGGGCTGTAGAAGAGTGAATACCTGTAGGATAGGGTTCCAAGTATACATTGCTCACAGGGGTCCATCTTGTTGAAATCTCCAGAGATCAGACCCTTCTTGATGAGTTCTTTCAAGCTTCCTTCGGCTGGGTGGCCCAATCTCTTGTGCCATAGCATTATGGAATCATCTGACACTGCATTGCTTTCTCCATCAACAGCCTTAGCCTTCAGATAATAGAGAATATGCTCTCTGTCAGCCTCCATCATCACTGCATCTCCAGATTTCACAAACAATTTTCCTTGACTCATCAATATGGTGAACCCTTTCTGTTCCAGCATTCCCAATCAGAGATGAGGTTCCTCTTTACTTCTGGAATATACCTCACCCCAGTTAGGATCTTTATAGAGCCATCTTGTAGGCTTAGATTTACCTTCCCTATTCCTTTGATCTGACAAATGTGGATTATTAACCAAAGCAAACCGTACCGATGCTTCTTGAAGATCATGAAACCAGCTTCTATTGGGCACATATGGAAGCTGCACCCGAGTCCATTATCCACCTATGACGACCCCACTACTGATATTCATGAGTTGAGCCGGGGGATCAGCACTCTCCACACAATCAGATTGATTGTGTCTCAGAGGCATCTTTCTCTTCCATGCATGACAATCTTTCTTCAAATGTCCAGGTTTCTTGCACCAATAGCAAGCTCTGGTTTCCTTCTGAGCATCAGAACTTGAGGGTTTAGGGCCCCTCAAACTTCTTCTTGAAGTTCTGCTTCTTGAACTTCTTCACATTCAAGGCTCTGCAGCTTTGAACATTGGAGCTTGCAGAGCCTCTGTTGGCTGTCTTCTGGAGTCTTTTGGCCATCAAGGCTGAATAGACTTCTGCATAGGTGATAGGTTTATCTCTTCCATAGATAATTGCATCACTTAGCTGGTCATACGAGCTAGGCAAGGCATTCAATGTGAGAATGGCCTTATCCTCATCTGAGATCTTGACATCAACAGATCCCAGGTCATCAATGATCTTGTTGAACTCCTCTAGCTGCTCAGTGATGGACCTATCTCCAGAAAAACTATAGGCATACAGCCCTCTTCTTGAGATACAGCCGGTTAGCCAAGGATTTGGCCAAGTAAACTTCATCTAACTTGTCCAAGATCCCACCGCAGTCTTGCTTCTTGAATTTCCCTCAAGACCTTATCTCCAAGGCACAGAATCACTGCAGAATGTGCCTTGAGCTGCATCTCCTCCATCTTTGCCTGAGCTTTTTCATCAAGCACTGGAGCCTTTCCTTTCTCCTCTGGTTTTGCAAGAACTGCCGCCAAGCCTTGTTGAATTAAAAACCGCCTTCATCTTCATCTTCCACAGGCCATAATCATTCTTGCCTGTGAACTTTTCTGCATCAAGCCTTGCTGCCATCTCTGAAACCGTTTGATCCTCTGCAAATCAGTTTCAATATCCCTTTCCCACAGACGGCGCCACTTGTTAGGATTCGCACACACAAGGCTTTCACACACTCAATAAGATCACACACACACTCACTGTTGTATGAGATCACACAATGCAGAAAACACACACACTCACACTTTGAGTATTGAAGATGATAATCTTGGAGAGAAAACTGGAAAACTCTTTATTGATTAAACTCTACTCTAAACTACATACACGGTGAGCTATTTAAAGCTCTATAATCAAGTAGCAACTGCTACTAACTAACTACAAGAAGAATCAAGAAAGCAAGAAGAATAACCGCTACATCTCAGCTAACTAACTGCTGCTCCAACGGCTAGTTCGGCTAGGTTGCTTCTTCCTTCTCGGTTCAAGACCGAACTCCTTCCTCGGTTCAAGACCGAACTCCTTCCTCGGCTTACAACCGAACTCCTTCTCGGCTTACAACCGAACTCTTCCTTCTCGGCTCATTCCAGCTCAACGCCGAGCTTCCTTACCGAGCTTCCTTACCGAGCTTCCTTACCGCTGAGCTTACCGACTTCTGCCTTCTTCTTCTCGTCTAGTTCCAGGCTAGTTCCAGCTCGGTAAGCCGAGCATACCGAACTCCTTTCTAGCCGAGCTTCTTCCAACTGAAATGAGCACTCCATTATTACACACATGTTGAAGGTTCAATCAACGCGGATTCTAATAGGACCAAGAACAATCTCTTGAACTGTGGTCCTCCTTCCTTATCTGCTAACATAAGTTGTTCAACAGCTTTATGGTTCACATTTCCTGGTTTCGTATCACATTGTTCTGCTAACTCCCTCATGAAAGGTGCATTACTTTTCCACTTCTCTCTACAGTAAGTAATGTTACCTCTTGGAAATCCATACACAAGCTCCACATCCTCTTCCGTGATATGAATTTTTTTCCCATTATAAAGCTTTATCTTACACTTTTCTTCATCAAATCTCTTCAACAAAGAAAATGCTAATCTACTAGGAATGTATTCAATTCTGTAATGCAAGACACTCTCAAAACCAATCTCTTTCACATAAATAATCTGTGTCTCATTCAATTGGCTTATTGCATCAACAAAAAATAAAGGCTTCCTTTTCACTAGAAGCCTTTGAGATACATTTTCAGCATTTTGACTCTGTTTTTCATTCTCTATACTTTTCTTTTGTTTTTTCTCAACATTGATTAACTCTTTCTGTGATACCGAGGTACTCCTTTTTCGCTTTGATATTTTTCTGTTTTCTGGTTTAAAATGAATCACAATTAATCTATATCAATAATAAGTTCGAGCATTATGTATACTATGTTAATAAATCTATGTCAATACCTATGTCAATAGCCATGTTAAACAAATCATATACTCTGTTCAAATAAGCATATACTCTGTTTTATAGCTATGTCAATAGCTATTGTATGAAATGAAACACAATAAATCTATATCAATAACTCTTTCTGGTTCAATCTACAGTCATCCTAACAGCTATTCAAACAAGCATATACTGTTATTATAGCTATGTCAGTAGCTATTGTATGAAATGTCAATAATCTTAAGAATTTAACCAAATCCTTAACTGGTTGGTGATGCTTCCAATTTCGATTTTACCATGGCTAATCAACAAAAAAAATCAGCACAAATCAAATTCATAAGAAAACAAATCCAGATTTAATTTAATAAACTAAAATCGAAGCAATATATTTCAAATTTGAATCAATTGCTGAACCTGAAGAAGTCGGAACCACCGCGGAAGAAGTCGGAACCACAGCGGAAGAAGTCGGAACAACCGCTGAAGAAGGCGGAACCACCGCTGATGTGGAACACCGATTTTCTTTGATCGGCGCTTCAACCGATTTTCTTCGAATTTTGTCTTCAATCGTCATTGTAGAAATGTATGTTTGAAGGAAGTTCAGCAAATTTGTGTTTGTACAGAAAATATTTCACCGAGTGTTTTAGAGAGTTTTGGAAAATGATTTGAAATATAATTTTATTTTTTCCACCATTTGATTAATGAAATGACAGGTATACCCTCGTGTTGACATAATGTGATAGCTGTTGACATTTAGTTAATCTTGTGGATTAGTGGCTGATATTGCATCTCATTTCTCAATTTAGGTAAATAATCTCAACCTAATAGGACCCTATATATATATATATATATATATAACATATATATATTATATATATATATATATAAAAGGGTGTGATAAAATACAAACTCTCTAAAATACAAACTATACAAACTTTAATCATACTCACTTAATACAATTAATCAACGGTTAATATAAGAGATTTTTCTAATGTCAACATTTTGACATCGAAAAATCAGAATTTGGACACCCCCGTCGACAGAATTTGTACACTCCGTACATCCCCCGGTGACATAATTTGTACATTCCGTTGACATCGACCCCCGGTGACAGAATTTGTACAGTTCGTTGACATAATTTGTACACTCCGATGACAGAATTTGTACACTCCGGTGACATAGTTTGTATAGTTTGTGTTTTAGAGAGTTTATATATATATATATATATATATATATATATATATATATATATATATATATATACATATATATATGGTCTTGTTAGGTTGAGATTATTTAGCTAAGTTGAGAAATGAGATGCAATATCAGCCACTAATCCACAAGATTAACTAAATGTCAACAACTATCACATTATGTCAACACGGGGGTATAAGTGTCATTTCATTAATCAAATGGCGGAAAAAAAATAATTAGATTTGAAATCATTTTCTAAAACCCTCTCTAAAACTCTCGCTGAAATATCTTCTGATCTTCATATAATTCATACAATTGTGCAAAAACAAATTTGCTGATCTTCAAAATTCAAAGCGTAAACCTTCAAACATAAATTTCTACAATGACGATTGAAGACCAAATTCGAAGAGAATCGGCTGAAGCGCCGATTGTAGCTGAATCGGTTGAAGAGCCGATCGAAGAGAATCGGCGTTCCACATCAGCGGTGGTTCCGACTTCTTCAGGTTCAGCAATTGATTCAAATTTTTAAGTATATTGCTTCAATTTTAGTGTATTAAAACAAATCTGGATTTGTTTTCTTATGAATTCGATTTCTGTTGAATTTTTTTATTGAATAGCCATGGTAGAATCGCAATTTGAAGCATCACCTTCGAGTTAAGGATTTGTTTAAATTTTTAAGATTATTGACATTTTATACAATAGCTATTGACATAGCTATAATAACAATATATGCTTGTTTGAATAGCTGTTAGGATGACTGTAGATTGAACTAGAAACAGTTATTGATATAGATTTATTGTGTTTCATTTCATACAATAGCTATTGATATAGCTATAAAACAGAGTATATGCTTGTTTGAACAGAGTATATGATTTGTTTGACATGGCTATTGACATAACTATTGACATAGCTATAATAGTTATTGACATAGCTATTGACATAGTTAAGGATCATTTCTTACAATACCTATTGACATAGCTATAGACATAGCTATAATAACCAGTTAAAGATTTATTTGAATGGCTGTTAGGATGGCTATAGATTGAACCAGAAAGAGATATTGATATAGATTTATTGTGTTTCATTTTGGATTTATTAACAAAGTATACATAATACCCGAACTTATTATTGATATAGATTTATTGTGTTTCATTTTAAACCATAAAACAGAAAAATATCAAAGCAAAAAAGGAGTACCTCAGTATCAGAAAGAGTTAATGATTGTTGAGAAAAAACAAAAGAAAAGTGTAGAGGATGAAAAACAGAGTCAGATTGCTGAAAATGTATCTCAAAGGCTTCTAGTGAAAAGGAAGCCTTTGTTTTTTTTTTTTTGCAATAAGCCAATTGAATGAGGCACAGATTAATTCTGTGAAGGAGATGTGTTTTGAGAGTGTCTTGCATTACAGAATTGAGTACATTACTAGTAGATTAGCATTTTCTTTGTTGAAGAGCTTTGATGAAGAAAAGTGTAAGATAAAGCTATAAGTTATAAAATGTCAATAACTTATAGCAAAAATATCAACAGCTTGTCAATAGCCATCATATAAAATGTCAACAACTCAAAAACAAATCTTATAATTAAAAAAAACAAATATTTTTCCCCCTATTTGGCACATGTACATGAATTATGGTCATATAATACATGTCAATAGACAGCAAATCAAATGTTAAAAAAAATAAGAAAATGTCAATAAACTGTATAAAATGTCAACAACTAAATAATTTTCATATCAATAGCCAAAATATCAAACGTCAACCACTCGTATTAAAATGTCAACAACTCGTTTCTCTAATAAAATGACGGAAACAAATTGGCGGTTCATATTCTTTACAAAACTTCCTTCCTCAAAAACAGAGTTAATCAGAGTTGTAATAAATTTAGTAAATCATTTCTCTCCTAAATCATTTCAAAACCCAACTCTCTCAAAAGCATATTTATATTAAATTTCTCTCCCAACCACTTTCTCTTAAATCTTCAAGTCGATAGAAATCGAAAGTCGACTTTTTTTTCAATTCCTAACCATTCATCTACAAAATCCAATCAGTTTGATTTAAAAGCCGATTTTATCTCCTGCCTAAACAAATAATTTCTAAAACAATGACAAGGGAATCGATTGACATTCAGGAACCGATTGAAGAGTCGACCGTTGCCGGAAAAATGGCGTCCGATTTGGAGGTCAACACCGAATCGACTGAACCGACTCATTCAGGTTAAAGATTTCATTCGTTTTTTAATTGTATGGCTTTGATTTTAGTTTTTTAAAACAAAGTTTGATTATTCAAAAATTTTAATTTTAGGTTTCCACAATTTAGTTATCTGATGAGTTCGATTTCTATTTTTTTGGGGGGGTTGATTAGCTATGGAAATTGACGACGGGTCAGAAGCGGGAAATAAAGAAACAGAGGAAGAATGTTCTTCAAGTTAAGTACTCCTATATATTTAAATTTTTGAGATTATTGACATTAGAGGATGTCTGTTGACATAGTGGTCTTGACATTTTGTACTAGTATGTCAATAGCTATTGACATAGTGTAGAAAACAGGGTATGCTTTCCCTTGTTATATATATGGCTGTTACGATGGCTGACTTATATGTGTACTTGCCATTGTCATATAATTGTTGACATAGTGTATGCTTGCCCTTGTCATACGTATGGCTGTTAAGATGTCAATGGGCTGAACATAATTGTTGACATAGTGTATGCTTGTTTGAATGACTGTACAAAACATATGTATGCTCTTCAAATGTTATATGTAAACATTTTTCATGATATTATTGTATTATTGACATTTTTATTATGCTTGATTTTAAACCAGAAAAGAGGAAGATAGACTTAATTGATTCTGAGAGAAGAAGCAAAAGAAGAAATGACCAGGAAAAGTTAGTTGCTTCTGAGACAAGAGGCAAAAGACAAAATGAGAAGCAAACGGAGGTTAAAGAACAGAAAAAAGGAAATAATTACTTCAGCAAACGGCTTCTAGTGAAAAGGAAGCCGTTGTTTTTTGTTGAAGCAATAAGCAAATTGAATGAGGCACAGATTAATTCTGTGAAGGAGATGGGGTTTGAGAGTGTTTTGGATTTCAAAATTGACTCCATTCCCAGCACATTAGCGTTTTCTTTGTTGAAGAGCTTTGATAAACAAGAGTGTAAGATAAACCTGAATAATGGGAAGAGTATTACAATCACTGAAGAAGATGTGGAGCTTGTTTACGGATTTCCACGAGGTGACATTAATTTATGCAGAGAGAAGTGGAAAAGAAATGCACGTTTCATGAGGGATCTAGCAGAAGAATGTGATTCTAAACCAGGAAACGTGAAACATAAAGCTGTTCAACAGCTTATGTTAGCAGATCATGAAGGAGGACCACAGTTCAAGAGATTGTTCTTGGTCCTATTAGAATCCGCATTGATTGAGCCTTCAACTTATGGAATGATAAAATCTAAGCTTGGGGACGTGATTGATGATTTGGATAGCGTGAGAAATATCAATTGGTGTTCATATACAATCTCTGTGCTCAAGTTTGCAATGAAAAATTGGTCGAAGACAGAGAAGAACGCCTTTGCAGGACCACTTCCCTTCCTTATGGTATGTTTTACATTTTGCATTACATTACTTATTGAAATGACTTGTATGTGTAGTTGATATAGATTGTACTATAGTTGACATAAGTTGTATTAGTTATTTAAGTGGCTTGTGTATTGAGTTGACACTACACACTATTAATTGACATGCATTTTTTAACATATGCAGCTCTGCTACTTAGATAGAGTTTTACAAGACAAGTGTCCTGTTCCTCGCACATTTCCATTAATGAAAGGATGGAAAAGTGAACATCTTCAGGCTAGAGAAGATAACGAGATCAGTGAATGAGTTTTTGGTTTAGGACGTATAAAGAAGAGATGTATTTTGGAGGTGGAGGAGGAACATGAGGTGGAGGAGGAGCACGAGGAGGAGGAGGAACATGTGCCTCAACCACAGATTCCTGTTGACAGTGGGGTTGGGTCTTCCCATAATCTACTAATCCCAAAAAAAATCATAAAGAATGTAATAAAAAACATTTTTCACATGAATTACTGGAAGATCAATCTTGTCAAGACCCTTAAAGAAGCTTCTCCACACACAACATTCCGAATAAATAATTAGTTTTGATGTGTGGAGGAGCTTCTTTAATGGTCTTGACAAGATTGATCTTCCCGTAATTCATGTGAAAAATATTTTTTACTACATTCTTTATAATTTTTTTGGGATTAGTAGATTATGGGAAGACCCAACCCCACTGTCAGCAGGAATCTGTGGTTGAGGCACGTGTTCCTCCTCCTCCTCCCCCTCCTCCTCCTCGTGCTCCTCCTCATCCTCCTCCTCATGTTCCTCCACCTCGTGCTCCTCCTCCTTCTCCAAAATACATCTCTTCTTTATACGTCCTAAACCAAAAACTCCTTCACTGATCTCTTTATCTTCTCTAGCCTGAAGATGTTCACTTTTCCATCCTTTCATTAATGAAAATGTGCGAGGAACATGACGTTTGTCTTGTAAAACTCTATCTAAGTAGCAGAGATGCATATGTTAAAAAATGCATGTCAATTACTAGTGTGTAGTGTCAACTCAATATACAAGCCACTTAAATAACTAATACAACTTATGTCAACTATAGTACAATCTATATCAACTACACATACAAGTCATTTCAATAAGTAATGTAATGCAAAATGTAAAACATACCATAAGAAATGGAAATGGTCCTGCAAAGGCGTTCTTCTCTGTTTTCGACCAATTTTTCATTGCAAACTTGAGCGCAGAGATTGTATATGAACACCAATTGATATTTCTCATGCTATCCAAATCATCAATCACGTCCCCAAGCTTAGATTTTATCATTCCACAAGTTGAAGGCTCAATCAATGCGGATTCTAATAGGACCAAGAACAATCTCTTGAACTATGGTCCTCCTTCATGATCTGCTAACATAAGCTGTTGAACAGCTTTATGTTTCACGTTTCCTGGTTTAGAATCACATTCTTCTGCTAGCTCCCTCATGAAACGTTCATTTCTTTTCCACTTCTCTCTGCATAAATTAATGTCACCTCATAGAAATCCGTAAACAAGCTCCACATCTTCTTCAGTGATTGTAATACTCTTCCCATTATTCAGGTTTATCTTGCACTCTTGTTCATCAAAGCTCTTCAATAAAGAAAACGCTAATATGCTGGGAATGGAGTCAATTTTGAAATCCAGAACACTCTCAAACCCCATCTCCTTCACAGAATTAATTTGTGCCTCATTCAATTTGCTTATTGCTTTAACAAAAAACAACGGCTTCCTTTTCACTAGAAGCCGTTTACTGAAGTAATTATTTCCTTTTTTCTGTTCTTTAACCTCCGTTTACTTGTCATTTTGTCTTTTGCTTCTTGTCTCAGATAATTTGAATGGGAGATTAGGAGCAAGAGATGGGATATTGCAGTGCAGATAATTATAGAGTCCAACCCAACAATTCATCAACACTTTATTCCCAAGGTAAAACTCAAGCCTTTCTTTTACTTCGTATAGGTACAAGCATGCATGTATAATTTGAAAATAGAATCAGCCTAATTGAAATTAACAACACACAGAAGTTCAACATGATTTTACCATCAAGTCTTTTTAGTAGCTAGACAATTGTTCAAAATCATCTAATTCATAAAATAGATAAAATAAGTTCTACAACTATAGTAAGCACAAGTTAGGAACTTATCTCAAGAATACGAATTTGCAAGAATTCCGGTTACTGGTTTCGGCACGCCGTCGCCAACGACGACAGCCCCACACCCTCGGTGCGTCACTGATTTATCACTTTCATAAATCTACATGTTTGAAACACCATAACTTTTAAATAAAAAATTAAATCTTAGAAAATAAAACAAACAGGAAATAGAATAAAATCTCCCTAACTTACCTCCCGGGAGCAAGGAGGCAGTGGCCGTGGAGGCGTTGGGAAAGGCCGGTTGTGTGAGTCGTGTGAAGGTCGGAGAGCCGCCGCCTGTGCATGCACAGTGGTGGCGGCAGATTCACGAGAGAGGAAGAGGGAGTTTGAAAAGAAAGAGAGAGATGAGAGAGGAAGAATCGGAGAGAGGGAGAGAGAGACGTCGCCGGAGGCGGCGGCGTACGGCGGCACTGGAGGGTGGCGGCGGCAGCAAGTGAAAGGGGGGAGTTTTTCTCATTTTAGTTAGGGTTAATGGTGAGGAAGATGATGAATGGGTATTTATATGTGGGTTTTCTATTTAATTGTTATTGGGCTAACATTTTATTTGTTTGTGTTAAATAAGTAGAAAAATTAATTTAAGTCCATCTCCTTTTAAAATACCAATGGCTGCAGTAAATAATTGGAGAAAGGCCCAATTTCGAATTTAGTTTTTGATTGGGCTGAAAATGTAAGGGGGAGTCTTGGCCAGTTTCAAAATAATGGGTGAAAATTTAATTAAATGTAAGTTTTAACTTAAGGATCAATTGATATTTTTATACCTTGCTTTTCAGATAATTTAATCTTAAAATTTTAGCATGAACCAAATTAATTAGTAGAAGAAGAAGCATAGAAAAAGGCATGCATCAAGTTATTATTTTCCTTAAAGCTTATTTTTACGTTGTGTTTATGCCACATCAAAAAGGGAGAACCGAGAGGAAAGTAACATTGTGAAGCGGAGAATTATTTTCAAAAATATTGGAAAAGCATACGAGGTGAACTTTTCTGTCCTACATACTAATGTGGATAAAAATAAAATTATTTTTGAATGATTTTTGTGAAAACTCGAACTTATGTTCATTACTCATTTTCAAATGATATTATCTTGCCATAAATGTTTTGTGTATGATGCCTATCTGTTTTGGCGTGAGGCCAAGTGAGTTATGAATGATGATATGTGAATCGAATTCGGGTCCAAGTGAGGGTGGTGTCCCTCCTCGGACTAGAGGGCAGGTCTGGTGACCGAGGAAGGTGACCACCTTCCCGGCACAAGAATGTTAATGTGACCGTGAGAGAACACCACCTCTACGGCACAAGATGATCAGATATGACAAAATACAGAAAGAAAATGGACTGCAGTCAAATAATGATTTTTAGTAAGTTCGGGGCATTTTTTAAAAGTAAAACCCGAGTGTTACGGTGATAATGACTTGGCAATATTTTCAAATGTATATTTGTATTTTTCATCAATGTGTTCATTGAGTATTTTTGTGCTCAGCCCTGCATATATTTCTAAATGTTCAGGTTGAGCAGCGAAGTGGTGGAGGAAGTGCTATTGAGGCAATACATTTAATTCAGTCAGATTAGGACTCTCGGAGGTTCATGTCTCCATGCATGGAACCGCGTTCATTTGCTTTCGTTGTGCATCTTAAAAAACTCAAGTCTATTTTATTCAAAACTCTGGTTTTTTGAAATTTTTATAAACAATTACTTGAGTTTTCATTATCGAGTATCTTTTCTTCTATGTATCAGCACTTGATTAGTCATGTCTCGCAACCAATGTTTGATTTTATTTTTCCTTATTTCTTTCCCCGCTTCTTATACCCCGCCCCTAATCACGGTTCCCCGACTATGCTACCCTTAGCAAGTGCGGTTGTGACAGAGTAATTGATGAGAGAAAAATCTTCTTGCATATCTATTATAGTGTATATAATAGTAGTATCAAAGGATAAATGCGTATTATACAAATTAAATTAAAAGTAATTAAAAAGTATGAACCGGTTTTAAAGGTGAAATACCTAAAAAGTCTAATTATGTAAGTAAAATTTATGTACACTTATCACTTCCCATAAATAAATTCAACTTCTACCGACCACCACACTTAGTAAGCTAGACATTTTATTTATGAGAAATGATTTTTAGACATAATGGCAATGCCATAATGGGGTTAAAATAGTTATTATACAGTATATTTTATTTTCAGTTAAACTTATATTATGTATATATACTTTATTACCCTTATATTAAATACAACTATTTATGGATAGCTCTAAATTAGGCGTACATAATTATTTGGCATCATAGGACCCAAAAATTTATGATGAACATTTTTTTTATCTTTCCCCTTCTTATTACATATATTTAAAGACTTATCTTTAAAACTTTAAAGTATTGTAAATTTATTAATTTTATATATTTGGTGTACAGTTCACCACTAAAATAAATAATGATATTTAATAGCAAACGAATAATGATGAATTTCTTATAAAACTAGTCTTTATAAATTTTAATTTAAATAATTTAATATAAAAATAATTAATTATACGAAGTATTAAAAGTTTGTAATAAAATCTATAGTAAATAATAATATTTATAACATATTGCAAAAAAATACTTTATTTGCAATTTCAATATCGATAAACTTATTCGTTGTCACTTTTAAAATTTAATCCACAAGATTTTTTATGCTCAATTCAATATATCATGCCACAAACAGTACTGTGATATAATGAACTGAGCTAAAAACTCTAATATTTTTTAAAAAACAAAGAGAAAAATTAATTATATAATTTTAAAATATTAAATAGATGAGTTAAAAATATGTGCTAATTGTTTTGATCGATGCCCGGTTGTAATGTTCCAAAATTTAAAATATATTAAAATATCTGATTATAAAGAAATAAAATCAGTACCACAAACTCAAATCTCAATTAGTAGCATTATATATCAAATCTAATTTATTGCATGTTATAGTTAATAAACAAATAACTTTAATATTTTTGTAAAGAAAAAGAGAAAACATTAACTACTCCATATATTTTTAAAAATAAAATTAATGCCACAAACCTAATTAGTATTATTATGATAAATTAATGCTAATTCAGTTTATAATTTTAATTTTAGAAATTTCATAATTTTGATTTGAATTCTGTTTATAATTTTAATTTTACTAATTTCAGTATTTTAATTTGAATTCTTTACCTTCAAAATTTTAATTTCTTTATTTTAAATTTTGTGACGTTATAATTGAATATCGACCATAAAATCTAATATTTTAAATATATATATATATATACATATTTTAAATAATAGAGTTATTAGCTCAATTCGCAATTGAATATCTGAAAGTAATAAATTAAATGTTGATATAGTAATACTATCTAAGTCTACGGTTTTGATTTTGAGAATTTATTAATTTACTTAACAAAACTTTTAATTTATTTTAATTCTTTTTGGAACGTTATAGGCAAATCTTGATTAAAAAAATAATTACATGTATATTTTTAATATTTTAAACTATTTAATTAATTGTAGAATTTTTTATTTTTCTCTATGATATATTATAATTCTTACATTAAATTAAAATTAGGTATATAATATGTTGATTATAATTGAGTTTATAATTTAAATTTTAATTCTATAGTTATTAAAATTTCAATGTCTTTAAATTCTTAAAATTTGAAAACTTGTATATAAAATTGAAGAATACGGAGTATATACGTTTAAGAAATGTACTAATAAAAATGTGAAGAAAAAATGAAAGAAAAAAAATGGAAAATAAAACTATTATTTCACATTTTTATAAATATTTTAATGATACAAATTTGTGTCTAGATGATGTTGGGGACATAATATAAATTTACCATATCTAATTGAATTTTTCTTCACATTAAATCCTCTAAACTAGTTGCATACTACCAAAATATCTACATAAGGATATATTAGTCAGTGCAAAAATTAAAGTTATAGCAAAAAAATATAGGGGTATTATGTCATGGAGACATTATGTCTCTAAATCACTACCCTTAATTTATTTGATTATTCTTTAATTTTTTGTAACTTATTTAACTTTAATTCATTGGAAATGGGATAGTTAATGGTTAGCTCTACAAAAGTCATGTTGCTTATTATACACGTTTATGAAAACTAATTGAGTTTCTTAAAAGTGGTCAACCTTAAAGAAGGGAGTATAAAAGAAATAATATTAAAAGAATTTGCAAATGAGACATGGATATATAATTAGTGTGTGAATATTTGTTGTATAAATTAAAGTTCATCGACTACTAGCCTACAATTAGAAGCAAACTAATATGGTGCTGGATTTTAATGACGAGTCATTTTTTAGGATACAGTTTGATTCAAGGTAACTAAATTAATTATGAAATGGTGATGAATTAATTATGCTTTACCTTGCTGCATAAAAAGTGCAAATGCTTTAACTGAAGATTTTAGGCCTTAAAAGTTCATCAAATACTGTTGAACTTTTCTCATTTTATCACGTGTGATAGAGTAATTTTTTGATTAATTTATATTTGAATAAATAATCAAGACTTATATGAATTCTACTATACAAATTAACACTCCAAATTTATTTATACTTGCACGCAATGAAATATGAGTGTAATTACAAATATGTAATGCCGCCATGAAATAGGAGTGTAATTACAAATAGGTAGAAGTTGAATTTATTTGTACTTGGTTGATTCTTTACAAATGACGTAAAGAGTAGAATTTGATGGTAAATTCGGTTAAGTTAAAAGAGAAGTTGAATTCGTAGCTAAATCTTGCAGTCGGCCAGCTGGCAAAGCTACATACGCCTTCCATCAAATTGAATGTTTACATATTGCCATACCATACATGTGTTAGAGCATCAGCAATAGGTGTTAGAGCATCAGCAATGTGGCTGTTTACATATTGCCATACCATACAGGTGTTAGGTGTTAGAGCATTAGTAATGGGGCGTCCTAAGGGACGCCCTAAAGCCCACTCTATGCACCGTCACGTCAGCATTTTATCCTCTTACCCTTTCATCTGCAGTGGGGCGTCCTATAAGATGCCCTATAGGTTTCACTATTGTTTTGTTAATTAATTTAAATGTTTTCAAATATGTCAATGCAAAATAATTAAAAAATACCACGATTAATTAAAAACGGCAAATCCTACATTGATTAAAAAAAAAGTTTTACACGAGTTAGAAATGGAAAAAAAGTTGACTACTCTACAAAAGTCTCAACTTGCGGTGCAGCTCATCGATCATCCCCTGTAGGTATTCAGCTTTGGTCGGGTCCTGACATTGCATGTTGGAGTCGAACGGCCGATATTCGTCAGGGTCTGTACCCGGCCAATGTGCACCACCCCCAAACATCGGACTATTCGGACTTGGGTATTCACCGGAATCCATTTTATAGTATAATTTGAGTGTGGAAAAGTGAATGGAAAGGTTAAAAATGAAGGTGGGGTAGGGGGTATTTATATAAATAAATTTTTCGGAATTAAAAATAAAAACGCGTTGCATCGTCCGCACCATCGTCCGCGTCGCCCACAGTGGGCGGACGATGGCGCGGACGATGCCCTATCATTTGCGTATCGTCCGCGGACGATCTATAGGGCGCGGACGATGCATCGGGCGGCCTATCGTCCGCCCCATTGCGGATGCTCTTAATCGGTCGTTACCAAGATGAATCGAATTTCCAGTCTTACGATCCTCATTCCTTAAAAGAAGTTTTTGTCTCTTTTTGTCACGACTGCCCTCACTAAGGATAGTGAAGACGGGGAAAACGTGACGAGGGGAGGGACTAAGGAGCGGGGAAGAAAAGGGGGACGCAATGAAAGACAACAATAAAGGACGAAATTGAATATGAAAACCCAATTAACTTCAAAAAGAAATATTTTGGTCTATCGAATAGTTAAACAACGAATTAATGTCTCAAGGTAAATAATGTCATAACGTCGTGGGGGGGGGGGGAAAAATGAAAGACTTTAACAAGAACGATTCGAAACACGGCAGCGGAAAAATAAGTATCAAAGGAGAGTCATAGGATGACGCCCATGTATGAAGACACGACGCATCCGGGAATTCCTAAAGCTCACTCAACATCCGCTGCAACATCCCGCTCAACCTGCACATAGGAAAAACAATGCAGGGCTGAGTACTTGTTGTACTCAATGGGCTCATGCCGAAAACATTTTATAACAGTTATGTCATCCATACCAGTGAACTCGAGTTTTACATGTAGTTAAGAAATATCACGAGAACACAAAAACATTTCAAAGTCTGGCCAGACAAAACAATCTCCCCACTTTCTCATCAATCAATCAATCAATCAATCACATCCTCTTACCATAGTGCAATGAAAGTGTGGCCACACTATTCGCCCACGAGACCGGCCGACTAGCAAGGACGGCTCACGATCCCCTCTGTGTACACAGCCTGATAGGGTTTGCGGCCCTACTCAGACCCGAATTCGTTTATCATAGCCCTATAGCCTAATGGAGCGAACTCACAAACTAGGCATCAAGCACGATCTCAACATAGCCCTATAGCCTAACGGAGCAAGCTCAAACGAACTAGGCATCAGACAACAATCTCAACATCAAAATAATCACGGCATGACATAACACTTTAAACCACCCTTATAGCTCCACAATCATACGTTTGAAACGTAAAAGAGTTTAGTAAAAGAAAGCCCACCTCGCTTGCTTAGACAACACAATACGCAACTCAAAAGCAACCCTCGTTCCTTATGCTCACGTACGCACAACAACCCTTGTCAACACCATAACCACATAATACAACACAATCAGCCTTCCATCAATACAATTTATCATGCATGTCCTATCTTTCCTTTCATCGTTTTCTTAAATTGCACATCCCAAACGTTCACCAACATAAGGAAACACCCAATAGTATACCTCAACGTATAACACATAACCACTCCATAAGAAACGTTCCTTAATCACACATGCATCATGTAATTCATTCAAACTTGACAACAGGTATTATTTTAACATGATAGAAATCTAGCAGAACTGCGCAGTCGTTTTACAAAAATCATTAAAAATCCATCCGACCTCCGATGGGGCTGAAATTTTACCACAACACGGTAGACACATCAAAGATCATCCAGTTAAAATTTCACATCAAAATCACATCTTTAGGTCGGTAAAATCAAAAACGAAACTCACTGGACGAGAATACAAATTCTGACAGAACTGCGCAGTTAACTTCAAAAATTCATTAAAAATTTATCTTTCGTCAAAGGAGGCTAAAATTTATAAACAACACAGAAGACATTTCAAAATTTACTCAGTTAAAAATTCGTGCCAAAATAAGATTATTTGGTCGGTCAAACACATGCCGGAATCTACTGTTCGAACACCACAGTTTTCATGCTTCACAAATTCGAATTATGGTTTATCTATCATTCATCTAAACCCATTTATTCATGCTTCCAACACATAATCATGCTTCAAAAAGATCTCACAACCATGTTCTCATATAATCACACATCATTCACCAATGAATCATTCAAACTTCACACATATTCATTCAAAATCGCATATTCACAAATCTCCTCATACAAAACACAAATTTCCACCGATTAATTATGCGATCTATGATTCCTACACTCACTATATGCATGAGGGAATCAAGAACAATGATTCAATGGAAAAGATGAGAAAGAGAATTCAAATATACCTTTCTTGTTCAAAAACAATCGGTAGGAAAGATAATTGATGCGATTCTTCGATGAATCTTGAATTTCCAACTCCAAATTGATGCAAGAACAAAGGATTGGTGAAGAATTGGTGGAGAAGGAGAGGAAGAGAGGAAAAAACGTGTGGGAGAGAGGAGAGGGAGAAAAAAAGGCGTTGAAATAATGGGGCTAGGGTTTGGGTTTCTCCCTTTTTATATTCTAAGATTAATTCCCCACTTAAATAAACAAAAATAAAATAAAACAAATTGTGGAGTGAAAATGTCACGACCGCATTTTCTAAGGATAGAAAACACGGTTGATCGCGACTAGGGGATGATTAAAGAAGCGGGGAAGAAAGGGGAAAATCAACACAACACAACCACAGCCCGAAACAAATGGGAATAGCTCGAAATAAATCAGAGTTTTGAACAAAATAGACTTGAGTCTTTTAAGATGCACAACGGAAGCAAATGAATGCGGTTCCATGTATGAAGACATGAACCTCCGAGAGTCAAAATCTGACTGAATTAAATGTCTTGTCTCAATAGCACTTCCTCCACCACTTCGCTGCTCAACCTGCACATTTAGAAATATATGCAGGGCTGAGTACAAAAAGTACTCAGTGAACACATTGCCGAAAATTACACATATACATTTGAAAATATTGTCAAGCCATCATCACAGTAACACTCGGGGTGTTGTTGAAAAGACCCGAGCTTACTAAAAATATCACATTGGGTTGCAACCCCTTTTTCCGGTACTTAGCCATATCTGATCACATTGTGCCGTCGAGATGGTGTTCTCGCACTGTCACCTTCTTTGCCCATCATGTCAGAGGATTCCATGTGCCGGGAAGGTGGCCACCTTCCACGGTCATCTTCTCTGCCGTTCACGGTCAGAGGTTCCAAGTAGAGACACCACCCTACCAGGACTCAAAATCGAATCGATTCACATATACCATCATTCATAAGTCACTTGGCCTTAGCCAAACAGATAGGCATCATACACAAAACATTTATGGCAAGACAACATCTTTAAAAATCACGAACATGTGTTCATGTTTTCACAAAACACAATTTGTATTTTTCGTATAAGAAAGCTCACCTTGATCGTTTAGTTCCCTTAACTTGAATCTTTCGTTCCGACTTTACTTGCGAACATACCCTTTTGAAAATATCACAACGTACTAATAAGACTCGAGAATTTCACATACTTATAGGAATGCATGCCCCTACTTTATTTCTTTTATCGTTTGTTCACCGTTAGAAAATTTTAGAAACTTGCATATTAATTAAATTTATTAAATTGGGAAATTTAATTAATAGCACTTCTTTATTAAACTTAATTAGTTCTGTGACTTGAGAACTCCGTCTCCCTCTTTCTTTCTATTTCCTTAGCGGTCGCCCGAGGCGTCGCGGGCGACGCCGGTCGGTCCTTCGCATTTCCAGCTTCAACATTTTCTGTTTAGAAACTTAGTAATTTATTAAGCTCCAAACTCAATTCCTTAAATTAATTCCAACCCAACAATTAAAATCTCGGCCCAAACTAATATTAAATTTTCAGCCCAATTGTTTAATTCATCACAACCCATTCAACAATTATAAGAATACTTCCTGGCCTAATTAAATTAGAGAGTCGGCCCACTTCCTTAAATAAAAACAGCCCATTATACCAATTAATTATTAGGGCCCAATAGACATCACCAAACCGAACCGGCCCGGCTGAACCGGCCCGGAACCGTCACCGGCGGTTCCGAACCGGAACCGGAACCGTCGGCGGCGGTTCCGAACCGTGACCGGAACCGGCGGTTCCGACGGGCCGGTTCAGGTTCATGAAATTTGCGAACCGTAACCGGCGGTTCCGAACCGCCGGTTTTCACCGGAACCGGCGGTTCCGAACCGGCGGTTCGCCGGTTCCGACACCTTTTCAGGCTACCACCGGCCTAGACGTAGCCTTTTCAGAAACCGGGTCAGAAACCGCCGGTTTTTGTCAGAAAACCGTTGACGAAACCGGCGGTTTCTGACCAAAAACCGGCGGTTCAACGAGTAAACCGGCGGTTCCGGCGGTAAACCGGCGGTTCCGCCGGATTTCAAAAATTTGAAATTTTTTTTTTTTTTTTTCTTTTTTTAATCACATTTTTCCCCTATAAATACCCCCTCATCTTCATTTTCTACTTACCCCATTCTTGTGTTGATAAGAATTTCTCTCTCAATCTCAATTTCTCTATTCTCCATCCTCTTTCTCTCAAGTTGTTTACGTTATTTGCGCTCATAATTTACTCACGTTGTTCTTGTTTACGTTAATATCACATAAACACTACTCTCTATTCTCTACTTCCAATTTCCATAATATCATGTCTTCATCTCGTCGTGGTGGTGATCGGGGCAAGGGAATTGCCCAAGATCAAAGTGACTCTCGTCGTCGTCGTGCCCCTTCTAGAGCACAAGTTGCGGAGGAGGTGGGAAGGCGAGCCGCTCTTCGATTACAAGTAAGTTCTAAACTTCTAAATTAAATGTTTTACTATGTTAATATGTTATAATAAGTTTTAATATGTTAGTAGTTTTTTAATATGTTTTATTATGTTATATGATATAAGTTTTAATATGTTAGTAAGTTTTAATATGTTTTAATATGTTATATGATAAGTCTTTAATTTGAGAGCACCATTTGGTATACTTGCTCGGAAAAAGATTATGTGCGGACTACCGCCTTTTCTTATATCCTTGTGCAAGATGGCCTATTGTGGAATGCCTCAGCGTGGTCCTTCCTTTGATTTATATGTTATAAGTTTTAATATGTTTTAGTAAGTTTTAATATGTTAATATGTTTTAATATGTTTTAATATGTTTTAGTAAGTTTTATATGTTTTAATATGTTTTAGTAAGTTTTAATATGTTTTAATATGTTATATGATAAGTCTTTAATTTGAGAGCACCATTTGGTATACTTGCTCGGAAAAAGATTATGTGCGGACTACCGCCTTTTCTTATATCCTTGTGCAAGATGGCCTATTGTGGAATGCCTCAGCGTGGTCCTTCCTTTGATTTATATGTTATAAGTTTTAATATGTTTTAGTAAGTTTTAATATGTTAATATGTTTTAATATGTTTTAATATGTTTTAGTAAGTTTTAATATGTTTTAGTAAGTTTTATATGTTTTAATATGTTTTAGTAAGTTTTAATATGTTTTAATATGTTATATGATATGTTTTAATGTGTATAATTCTCGTAGGAGGAAGAAGATCGAAATGCGGCCTTGTTACTTGCCACCCTCGGCGACGAAGAGCCACATTCGGATTCGCGTTTCGAATACGATGTGAATCTATCATCGGACGAAGGCGACGATGGATCGCATCAATTCCCACCTTCTAGCGCCGGCCAAGTTGGCGAAAATGACGAGGAGGCCGAAGCTCCTCCTCCTTCCGGGAGACAAAAGAAGAAGATGCCTCCAAAGTTGAAATCCGACATCTTCACCAAACATTACAAGAAGGTCCCGGTGGTAATTTCTAATCCTGATGATTCGACCACTACCGTGGAGACAGGCGAGTTCAAAGCTTATTGCAACTATTGCGATAAAGTCTATCCATTTGTAATCGGTGGGGGATATGGTACTCTCACACGCCATTTGAAGGCAAAACACCCCGTGGAATTTGGGCATTCTAGATCCCAAACCCAAATCAACTTCCCCGCCGGCTCATCGTCTCAAACAGGTACGCCACTATTTAAATACGATCCCAAAAATACTACCGATACCATGGTAAGATGGGCGGCAATGAAACATTTGCCGTTCAATTTTTTTAATGACAGAAAATATGAAATGACTATGCAACAAGCTTTTAATGTTGCTGCAAAAAGAATTCCCCCTCTACTGCTCAAAGATCTAACAACCGGCAGTATTTTGAAAAAAAAATGGAAATTGCAAAGAGTCTATCCACCTTGGGGCACAAAGTTAATATTTGCTCCGATGTGTGGACGGATTCTTTCCAACGAAATTCTTACATGGGTATTTCTTGTCATTTTATAGACAATAGTTGGTCTTTAAATAAACGTTTGATTGGTTTTAGACAATTTCCTTCCCCACACACCGCACAAGCAATTGCTTCTTTAATTATTCAAGTTTTGAATGAGTATGAGTTATGCAACAAGATATTTTCGGTTGGTTTTGATAACGCAACCGCCAACACCGCAAGTATATCCGATTTAATTGCGGCTTGCTCCCCGGTGATAAGTGGTAAGTATTTTCATCAACGATGTATTTGTCATATTTTAAACTTATGTGTACAAGATGCTTTGTCTTTATGGCAAAGACATATTCAACCTATTACTACAGCTGTATCCTTGATCCACTGGAAGCCTCAAATTGGCAAGGCGTGGAAGAAGTATTGCCACTCGAAGAAAATAAGGTACACAAAGTTTACTTTAGACGTTTCTACTAGATGGAACTCTACATATGACATGTTGCAATCTACAATGGAGCATATAGACTATTTAGTTGATTTTTATAGAACTTACCCTGTTGATGATTTATATCTAACATCTTCTTGTTGGGAACAAAGCCTGAGTTTATTTAAATTATTCAAAAATTTTCGAAGTGCAACTATGGAGTTATCGGGTGTGTATTATTGCACATCCGTTCGTGTTTTAGAACATTGCATGATCATATCACTTGGTTTTAAAACTGCAATGAAAAATTCCGCAAACAATCTTGAGCTTATGTGTGTTTTATATTACATGGTTGAAAAATGGCTCAAGTATTTCAATGAGATCCCAACAGTTTTTTTGCTTGCCAAAGTTTTGGATCCAAAGTGGAAACTAGTTGGTACTTTCAAAATTTTAGAATTTTATTACAACAGTTTAGCTTCTATTGATCTTGAACCACTCCGAGCTTTGCAAACTGACGACGACGACAACTACATAAACCTTGCCCAAACATTCCAAATAAACCTCCCCCACCTCCCAAGCCTCCAAAGAAATTTTGAGTTCGACTTGCGGTCTCTCTTTCACGATTACGAAGTCAAGTACAACACTACCCACCAAGTTCGACCTAGACCCCCCCGTCAAACACAGAACTTTGGCTTCTTCCAAGTTGATGACCCCGACACCCAATCCCAATTGGCGGACCTATACGCCTTCAGCAGCGGAGGAAGGACGGCACATTCGGTAAGTGAGTTAGATTTATATTTAGACTCACACTTTTCATTCAATGAGGAAGAAGGAGGTCCCGTTCCCCAACAAATCGACGTCCTAGATTGGTGGTCTTCACACGAGAAAGATTTTCCCATCCTTGCATCAATGGCCAAGGAGATCTTTTCGGTTCCGGCTTCCACTGTCGCCGTCGAGTCCGCCTTTAGTGTTGGAGGCAACGTCTTGGACGACCGAAGAAGTAGGCTCACCGGACAAAACATGGAAGCCACCATGTTACTTGATGATTGGTGCTCCGCCGAAATTAGAGACCAAGAACCGGATTGGGACAAACTAGTAGTACAACCCGACCAAGACTACTTCCCCGACGAAGAAGAGTAGGCGCCAATACTTCCGATCAAGCCAAATAGGTAAGCAAGGTAAGAGAACTACGTGGACTTTGATTCCAAAATGCAATTGAGCATTGAGGATACGTAGGCATCTCAACTTATATTTCAACTTAAATTTTAAATTTAAGTTTAAATTTAAGTTGAGCTCAAGTCCTTTTCCTTTATTTCTTTTTTCTCCCCTTTATTTCGAATATGTAATTTTGTAAATTGTAATGAAGACTTTAAGTCTTTTGTAATTTATAATTTTGAAGTTGTAATTTCTAATTTTTATGTTGTAATTTGTAAATTTTAACTTGTAATTTGTAATTTTAAAGTTGTAATTTGTAATTTTGAAGTTGTAATTTGTATCAATAAAATTACATTTGTACATCGCTTCATTCTAATGTTATTTACGCAAGTTTTTTTACATTTTAAACTTGAATTACAATTTACAAAATGCAAAAAAAAAAAAAATCAAAACGAACCGCCGAACCGGCCGAACCGGCCCGGAACCGGCCAATCACCGGCGGTTCCACGGTTCACTTGAACCGGCGGTTCCACGGTTCACGAACCGGAACCGCCACACCTTGGCCGGGCCGGTTCAGGTTCATCAATTTATTGAACCGGAACCGGCGGTTCCGAACCGTGAACCGCCGGTTCCGGAACCGTGGTGACGTCTAGGGCCCAACAATATTTAATTAAAATGGGTACCAACCCATTCTTCATCACCTACGATACTTACTCATTTTCTCCTTCCCAATTCCTTGCAAATCTATATTTGAGGACAACCCAGTAGCGGCGCCTGCAAATCCTCTTCCCTTCTATTCTCTTTTCTCTTCGCCGTCGACTCTCTACCCGGTCAAGACCCCAACGTCGTATTCAGCCCGACAGTGAGCTCTCAGTGGTGCTGCCTCCACCGTCCAGCGCCGGTACACGCTCTGCCGCCACCGCCGTTCTCACAGCAGGAGTCGCGGCTGCTCTTCGAGCTGCCGCCGTCAACATCTCACACCAGCCAGCGAGCACCGTCTTTGTCGCTGCTTCTCGCCGTCGAGCAGCTCCTACCGACGGCTGCTGCTACCTTCGCTCCAGCTCCCCTCCGTCTTGCCGCGATGCTGCGAGCTCGGGGCAGCTGCTGTCCGAGAGCTTGGAAGCTGCTCGTCGCTGCCGGTTCGTCGCCAGACAGCCCCTTGAATTTAGCTAAGTCCCCTATCCCTTTCTTATCCTCTTAAAACTTGGTCTATTAAACTTTTAGTTTCTGGGCAGTAGCTTTGTTCTAAGGACTAAGATGTTGGCTACTTATTTTTGTCCGAGAGATGGCTTATGGTTTCATAACTCATTTTGGTACTTTATTCTCATGCCTTGTTACTGATTCGTTCCATGAGTCAGCTACTGATCTAAGGTCTCATCTATGGTTCTAACATTTCAAGCTACATGTGGGATTTCTAATGTGATGCAAAGGATGGTGTTGGGAGATTACCTCGGCTTGGTGATTCCTCTTGGTTTAACGGGCTGCCCTCTCGCGCTGCCACTTCCTTCCTCCCTCATTGCTCCTCCGTTACTTGTGGATTTTTAGGGGTCGAAAATGGTGAGGAGAGGAGGTGGGGGTGTGGTATTTATAGTCGAGCTCTTGGCTCCTTGTGGCAGCCTCGGCAGGCAACGGAAGCTGTAATTTAGCTAAGGGTTATCTCATCTTTTGAATTGAGTTTAGAACTTCTATGCCTAATTTGGTGTAAGGCAATGGAGGGCTCCTGATTCTCAAATCTCTTGGTTCTTGTGTGGGAGAGATTTATGGAGTATGGAGAGAGATTTGAGGAGGAAAATATCTGAGAAACTTGGTGACCAAGTTAGTTAATTTGATTTGTTTTTTTCTTTTCATTTGTTTATTAATTTAATTATTTGAGGATTTGTTTACTTATTCATTTAATTTGGTGTAGGTATACTCGGTTCCTGCTCGTGGCTGTCCTCGTTGAAGTATCCGATTTTTCCTAGAACGCAGGATGTATAAATTTAATTTTGTTGGATTTTTGTTGAATGTACCGGGCATTAAAATTTTCATTTTGGGATCTTATTTATTTATTTATTAAATTTATTATATTCATATATGTGTAATATATCTACATGTTCTATTCATTTACCTGACGTCAAAAACAAACAACAATGACGATCTATCGCAGTTCGGATTTAATCGCATAAAATTTACTTATATAAATAATCAAGCTAATAATATAGTTTATAATAATATCGGCTTAGCGGGTCGTTACATTCTACCCCTCTTAAAAGAAATTTCGTCCCGAAATTTAGGATGTATTTAAACAAAAGCTCGGGATATTTCTCCTTCATTTTCTCCTCTAGCTCCAATGTTGCCCCTTCCTGTCCGTGGTTTTTTTTTTCCACAAAACCTTTACTGTAGTAATCGACTTATTCCGAAGCTGTTGCACCTTTCGATCTAGTATTTCCACCGGCTTTTCTTCGTAACCCAGGTCGGGATCTAGTGTGATTTCTTCGTGGCAAATCACATGTTTTGGGTCGAACACGTACTTTCAAAGTTGGGAGACGTGGAATATGTTGTGTACGTTTCCAAAGTTGGGTGGTAATGCCAAGCGATATGCTACTGGGTCCACTTCCTCCAGAATTTCATAAGATCCAATAAATCGTGGTTTTAGCTTACTTTTGAGTCCAAATCTGGTTATTCCTTTGGAAGGGGATACTTTCGAAAAGACCTTATCTCTGATGTTAAATTTCAATTCGATTCGACGTTCGTCGGCGTATGATTTTTTTTTTGCGTTTTCTGCAGTGGTCAATGTGTGGCATTCCTTGAGGGTCTCGCGCTAGGAAATATAGAGTTGATCTAACCATTTTATCTTTGATAGGAACTGAATTTGGGATTCCAAGAGAAATATTCGAATCGTTCTTGCTTTTGGTAGGCTCCAAGGTAACGATGAAAATAAAACGATTATAATTATTTCAATTACATGAGTGTTTGGTTTACCACAAACTTTCACCAGTAGCTTGCAACAAAGGTTTTCATGAAGTGCAAAGACTAGGCTCAATTGAGCTCATTATGCTCATTCCCAGAAAAGAAAAGATACAACTTCAAAGGGCTTGAGCTATACCCATAGAGCTTGGGAAATTTTATTGTGGGAAGAGCTTGCCAGATGGAATAAATTGCGAAAGTGAGGGTATGATGAATAGAATGTAGATGTCAATAATAGGTTGCCAACAATATAATCAAAATGAACAGTGAAGTAGAAAAGTTTCAAGTATCCCTAGATGATAACAGGAAGACCTGTGATGGTTGGTTACAAATGGATTTGAAAAGAAGAGAAAAAACAAACAATTGCAATTTGCTCGACAACACTGTGATAGAAGATCATATCAACGAAATTTTAGAGTTTATAAGCAATTCAGGGAAACTAACTAATAAAGAGGGCAACAAGAGGAAACTAGCCAATGGAGAAGCAATGTGTCAACTTTAACATGGAGCTTGCAGAAAAGCTCAACTCAAGAGACAATAGTCATATTTGAATTCAGAAGATAAGAATACTCATGTAAAACAAAGAGCTTGTCAATATGTATGTCTGAAAACATAAAGGGTCAAATTTTAAAGGTTTAAGGTCTCACCAGATGGCTGCTCCAATATAGTAAGGCTGAAAATGATTGGGCTCAAGTGGATTTGAGAAAAAGAAGAATAGCAATGAACTACCCTTTTGGGTCAACAACATCGTGATACTATATCATGTTAATGAATTACAAAGTTTGTAACCAAATCACGGAAATTAACTAGTAGAGAAGACAACCAGAGCAAACTAGTTTGGGAAGAGAGCAAATTACTTTAGACTTGGAGTTGCTAAAGAGCTCAAAGCATGATGGAATAATTATGGTGGGATTAAAAGAGGTGACTATCCTTTATAAATTAATGAATGTCGGCAAACACATTTGAAAACACTAAATGTCTACTAATGATCTTTGAAGAATATATTATCATTGAAGAGACAATAGTTTAGGGAAATATGTTCATTCTGAAGGCTATAAATAAAGCAGCTCCGAGTATAGGAGTTTGGTGGCAAGAATTCAGAGAGTCTAAGTATTGCTTTTCTCGAAGTTTCTTTCTTATCGCATACTTTCTTTTCGTCGCTCGGGAAAGCGAGAAATGTTCATACTGTACTTCTAAGTTCGAGTTCATATTGTGTTCTAGAAGAAACACATAACTAAGTATTTTAAGTTCTTGGAAATTTTATTTTCCCCATTCTAGCAACATGATTCAATGACTACTCAAAAAAAAAGTATCATTTCACAAACTCAAAAAGAGACATCTTTTCAACAATTGGTACCGGACTCATATACGTTATACTTTCATATTTCAGTAACTTTTTCCATTCAGGAAAGTTACTTCTTTTATTCATATTTTCACAGTCTTTAGCCAAGAAAAGACATACTAACTCTTTCTTTAAGCACGCTACCAAATCAAGAAACATCAACTCTTTCTTTAAACTCAGTATTTTCATCTGTTCACTCAAATTAACTGCATGAGTTATTTCTCCATTTCAAACTTTCAAACATCAAGATTTTCTTTTGAAAAAAAATAACAAGTTACCTTTTTCCTCATTGAGCGCGATTGGTGGGAGTGCTAAGAGCATTATCATCGATTAGACAGTCTAGTGGAACAAGGCTAGACCAAAGATTTTCAAAGAAGACTCTCGTGTTCAGGGCTAGAAAGAATGCTCTGATACCACTCAGTCACGACCGCATTTTCTAAGGATAGAAAACACGGTTGATCGCGACTAGGGGATGATTAAAGAAGCGGGGAAGAAAGGGGAAAATCAACACAACACAACCACAGCCCGAAACAAATGGGAATAGCTCGAAATAAATCAGAGTTTTGAACAAAATAGACTTGAGTCTTTTAAGATGCACAACGGAAGCAAATGAATGCGGTTCCATGTATGAAGACATGAACCTTCGAGAGTCAAAATCTGACTGAATTAAATGTCTTGTCTCAATAGCACTTCCTCCACCACTTCGCTGCTCAACCTGCACATTTAGAAATATATGCAGGGCTGAGTACAAAAAGTACTCAGTGAACACATTGCCGAAAATTACACATATACATTTGAAAATATTGTCAAGCCATCATCACAGTAACACTCGGGGTGTTGTTGAAAAGACCCGAGCTTACTAAAAATATCACATTGGGTTGCAACCCCCTTTTCCGGTACTTAGCCATATCTGATCACATTGTGCCGTCGAGATGGTGTTCTCGCACTGTCACCTTCTCTGCCCATCATGTCAGAGGATTCCATGTGCCGGGAAGGTGGCCACCTTCCACGGTCATCTTCTCTGCCGTTCACGGTCAGAGGTTCCAAGTAGAGACACCACCCTACCAGGACTCAAAATCGAATCGATTCACATATACCATCATTCATAAGTCACTTGGCTTTAGCCAAACAGATAGGCATCATACACAAAACATTTATGGCAAGACAACATCTTTAAAAATCACGAACATGTGTTCATGTTTTCACAAAACACAATTTGTATTTTTCGTATAAGAAAGCTCACATTGATCGTTTAGTTCCCTTAACTTGAATCTTTCGTTCCGACTTTACTTGCGAACATACCCTTTTGAAAATATCACAACGTACTAATAAGACTCGAGAATTTCACATACTTATAGGAATGCATGCCCCTACTTTATTTCTTTTATCGTTTGTTCACCGTTAGAAAATTTTAGAAACTTGCATATTAATTAAATTTATTAAATTGGGAAATTTAATTAATAGCACTTCTTTATTAAACTTAATTAGTTCTGTGACTTGAGAACTCCGTCTCCCTCTTTCTTTCTATTTCCTTAGCGGTCGCCCGAGGCGTCGCGGGCGACGCCGGTCGGTCCTTCGCATTTCCAGCTTCAACATTTTCTGTTTAGAAACTTAGTAATTTATTAAGGGATTAATTTATTAAGCTCCAAACTCAATTCCTTAAATTAATTCCAACCCAACAATTAAAATCTCGGCCCAAACTAATATTAAATTTTCAGCCCAATTGTTTAATTCATCACAACCCATTCAACAATTATAAGAATACTTCCTGGCCTAATTAAATTAGAGAGTCGGCCCACTTCCTTAAATAAAAACAGCCCATTATACCAATTAATTATTAGGGCCCAACAATATTTAATTAAAATGGGTACCAACCCATTCTTCATCACCTACGATACTTACTCATTTTCTCCTTCCCAATTCCTTGCAAATCTATATTTGAGGACAACCCAGTAGCGGCGCCTGCAAATCCTCTTCCCTTCTATTCTCTTTTCTCTTCGCCGTCGACTCTCTACCCGGTCAAGACCCCAACGTCGTATTCAGCCCGACAGTGAGCTCTCAGTGGTGCTGCCTCCACCGTCCAGCGCCGGTACACGCTCTGCCGCCACCGCCGTTCTCACAGCAGGAGTCGCGGCTGCTCTTCGAGCTGCCGCCGTCAACATCTCACACCAGCCAGCGAGCACCGTCTTTGTCGCTGCTTCTCGCCGTCGAGCAGCTCCTACCGACGGCTGCTGCTACCTTCGCTCCAGCTCCCCTCCGTCTTGCCGCGATGCTGCGAGCTCGGGGCAGCTGCTGTCCGAGAGCTTGGAAGCTGCTCGTCGCCGCCGGTTCGTCGCCAGACAGCCCCTTGAATTTAGCTAAGTCCCCTATCCCTTTCTTATCCTCTTAAAACTTGGTCTATTAAACTTTTAGTTTCTGGGCAGTAGCTTTGTTCTAAGGACTAAGATGTTGGCTACTTATTTTTGTCCGAGAGATGGCTTATGGTTTCATAACTCATTTTGGTACTTTATTCTCATGCCTTGTTACTGATTCGTTCCATGAGTTAGCTACTGATCTAAGGTCTCATCTATGGTTCTAACATTTCAAGCTACATGTGGGATTTCTAATGTGATGCAAAGGATGGTGTTGGGAGATTACCTCGGCTTGGTGATTCCTCTTGGTTTAACGGGCTGCCCTCTCGCGCTGCCACTTCCTTCCTCCCTCATTGCTCCTCCGTTACTTGTGGATTTTTAGGGGTCGAAAATGGTGAGGAGAGGAGGTGGGGGTGTGGTATTTATAGTCGAGCTCTTGGCTCCTTGTGGCAGCCTCGGCAGGCAACGGAAGCTGTAATTTAGCTAAGGGTTATCTCATCTTTTGAATTGAGTTTAGAACTTCTATGCCTAATTTGGTGTAAGGCAATGGAGGGCTCCTGATTCTCAAATCTCTTGGTTCTTGTGTGGGAGAGATTTATGGAGTATGGAGAGAGATTTGAGGAGGAAAATATCTGAGAAACTTGGTGACCAAGTTAGTTAATTTGATTTGTTTTTTTCTTTTCATTTGTTTATTAATTTAATTATTTGAGGATTTGTTTACTTATTCATTTAATTTGGTGTAGGTATACTCGGTTCCTGCTCGTGGCTGTCCTCGTTGAAGTATCCGATTTTTCCTAGAACGCAGGATGTATAAATTTAATTTTGTTGGATTTTTGTTGAATGTACCGGGCATTAAAATTTTCATTTTGGGATCTTATTTATTTATTTATTAAATTTATTATATTCATATATGTGTAATATATCTACATGTTCTATTCATTTACCTGACGTCAAAAACAAACAACAATGACGATCTATCGCAGTTCGGATTTAATCGCATAAAATTTACTTATATAAATAATCAAGCTAATAATATAGTTTATAATAATATCGGCTTAGCGGGTCGTTACATTCTACCCCTCTTAAAAGAAATTTCGTCCCGAAATTTAGGATGTATTTAAACAAAAGCTCGGGATATTTCTCCTTCATTTTCTCCTCTAGCTCCAATGTTGCCCCTTCCTGTCCGTGGTTTTTTTTTTTCCACAAAACCTTTACTGTAGTAATCGACTTATTCCGAAGCTGTTGCACCTTTCGATCTAGTATTTCCACCGGCTTTTCTTCGTAACCCAGGTCGGGATCTAGTGTGATTTCTTCGTGGCAAATCACATGTTTTGGGTCGAACACGTACTTTCAAAGTTGGGAGACGTGGAATATGTTGTGTACGTTTCCAAAGTTGGGTGGTAATGCCAAGCGATATGCTACTGGGTCCACTTCCTCCAGAATTTCATAAGATCCAATAAATCGTGGTTTTAGCTTACTTTTGAGTCCAAATCTGGTTATTCCTTTGGAAGGGGATACTTTCGAAAAGACCTTATCTCTGATGTTAAATTTCAATTCGATTCGACGTTCGTCGGCGTATGATTTTTTTTTTGCGTTTTCTGCAGTGGTCAATGTGTGGCATTCCTTGAGGGTCTCGCGCTAGGAAATATAGAGTTGATCTAACCATTTTATCTTTGATAGGAACTGAATTTGGGATTCCAAGAGAAATATTCGAATCGTTCTTGCTTTTGGTAGGCTCCAAGGTAACGATGAAAATAAAACGATTATAATTATTTCAATTACATGAGTGTTTGGTTTACCACAAACTTTCACCAGTAGCTTGCAACAAAGGTTTTCATGAAGTGCAAAGACTAGGCTCAATTGAGCTCATTATGCTCATTCCCAGAAAAGAAAAGATACAACTTCAAAGGGCTTGAGCTATACCCATAGAGCTTGGGAAATTTTATTGTGGGAAGAGCTTGCCAGATGGAATAAATTGCGAAAGTGAGGGTATGATGAATAGAATGTAGATGTCAATAATAGGTTGCCAACAATATAATCAAAATGAACAGTGAAGTAGAAAAGTTTCAAGTATCCCTAGATGATAACAGGAAGACCTGTGATGGTTGGTTACAAATGGATTTGAAAAGAAGAGAAAAAACAAACAATTGCAATTTGCTCGACAACACTGTGATAGAAGATCATATCAACGAAATTTTAGAGTTTATAAGCAATTCAGGGAAACTAACTAATAAAGAGGGCAACAAGAGGAAACTAGCCAAGGAGAAGCAATGTGTCAACTTTAACATGGAGCTTGCAGAAAAGCTCAACTCAAGAGACAATAGTCATATTTGAATTCAGAAGATAAGAATACTCATGTAAAACAAAGAGCTTGTCAATATGTATGTCTGAAAACATAAAGGGTCAAATTTTAAAGGTTTAAGGTCTCACCAGATGGCTGCTCCAATATAGTAAGGCTGAAAATGATTGGGCTCAAGTGGATTTGAGAAAAAGAAGAATAGCAATGAACTACCCTTTTGGGTCAACAACATCGTGATACTATATCATGTTAATGAATTACAAAGTTTGTAACCAAATCACGGAAATTAACTAGTAGAGAAGACAACCAGAGCAAACTAGTTTGGGAAGAGAGCAAATTACTTTAGACTTGGAGTTGCTAAAGAGCTCAAAGCATGATGGAATAATTATGGTGGGATTAAAAGAGATGACTATCCTTTATAAATTAATGAATGTCGGCAAACACATTTGAAAACACTAAATGTCTACTAATGATCTTTGAAGAATATATTATCATTGAAGAGACAATAGTTTAGGGAAATATGTTCATTCTGAAGGCTATAAATAAAGCAGCTCCGAGTATAGGAGTTTGGTGGCAAGAATTCAGAGAGTCTAAGTATTGCTTTTCTCGAAGTTTCTTTCTTATCGCATACTTTCTTTTCGTCGCTCGGGAAAGCGAGAAATGTTCATACTGTACTTCTAAGTTCGAGTTCATATTGTGTTCTAGAAGAAACACATAACTAAGTATTTTAAGTTCTTGGAAATTTTATTTTCCCCATTCTAGCAACATGATTCAATGACTATTCAAAAAAAAAGTATCATTTCACAAACTCAAAAAGAGACATCTTTTCAACAATTGGTACCGGACTCATATACGTTATACTTTCATATTTCAGTAACTTTTTCCATTCAGGAAAGTTACTTCTTTTATTCATATTTTCACAGTCTTTAGCCAAGAAAAGACATACTAACTCTTTCTTTAAGCACGCTACCAAATCAAGAAACATCAACTCTTTCTTTAAACTCAGTATTTTCATCTGTTCACTCAAATTAACTGCATGAGTTATTTCTCCATTTCAAACTTTCAAACATCTTGATTTTCTTTTGAAAAAAAATAACAAGTTACATTTTTCCTCATTGAGCGCGATTGGTGGGAGTGCTAAGAGCATTTTCATCGATTAGACAGTCTAGTGGAACAAGGCTAGACCAAAGATTTTCAAAGAAGACTCTCGTGTTCAGGGCTAGAAAGAATGCTCTGATACCACTCAGTCACGACCGCATTTTCTAAGGATAGAAAACACGGTTGATCGCGACTAGGGGATGATTAAAGAAGCGGGGAAGAAAGGGGAAAATCAACACAACACAACCACAGCCCGAAACAAATGGGAATAGCTCGAAATAAATCAGAGTTTTGAACAAAATAGACTTGAGTCTTTTAAGATGCACAACGGAAGCAAATGAATGCGGTTCCATGTATGAAGACATGAACCTCCGAGAGTCAAAATCTAACTGAATTAAATGTCTTGTCTCAATAGCACTTCCTCCACCACTTCGCTGCTCAACCTGCACATTTAGAAATATATGCAGGGCTGAGTACAAAAAGTACTCAGTGAACACATTGCCGAAAATTACACATATACATTTGAAAATATTGTCAAGCCATCATCACAGTAACACTCGGGGTGTTGTTGAAAAGACCCGAGCTTACTAAAAATATCACATTGGGTTGCAACCCCCTTTTCCGGTACTTAGCCATATCTGATCACATTGTGCCGTCGAGATGGTGTTCTCGCACTGTCACCTTCTCTGCCCATCATGTCAGAGGATTCCATGTGCCGGGAAGGTGGCCACCTTCCACGGTCATCTTCTCTGCCGTTCACGGTCAGAGGTTCCAAGTAGAGACACCACCCTACCAGGACTCAAAATCGAATCGATTCACATATACCATCATTCATAAGTCACTTGGCCTTAGCCAAACAGATAGGCATCATACACAAAACATTTATGGCAAGACAACATCTTTAAAAATCACGAACATGTGTTCATGTTTTCACAAAACACAATTTGTATTTTTCGTATAAGAAAGCTCACCTTGATCGTTTAGTTCCCTTAACTTGAATCTTTCGTTCCGACTTTACTTGCGAACATACCCTTTTGAAAATATCACAGCGTACTAATAAGACTCGAGAATTTCACATACTTATAGGAATGCATGCCCCTACTTTATTTCTTTTATCGTTTGTTCACCGTTAGAAAATTTTAGAAACTTGCATATTAATTAAATTTATTAAATTGGGAAATTTAATTAATAGCACTTCTTTATTAAACTTAATTAGTTCTGTGACTTGAGAACTCCGTCTCCCTCTTTCTTTCTATTTCCTTAGCGGTCGCCCGAGGCGTCGCGGGCGACGCCGGTCGGTCCTTCGCATTTCCAGCTTCAACATTTTCTATTCAGAAACTTAGTAATTTATTAAGGGATTAATTTATTAAGCTCCAAACTCAATTCCTTAAATTAATTCCAACCCAACAATTAAAATCTCGGCCCAAACTAATATTAAATTTTCAGCCCAATTGTTTAATTCATCACAACCCATTCAACAATTATAAGAATACTTCCTGGCCTAATTAAATTAGAGAGTCGGCCCACTTCCTTAAATAAAAACAGCCCATTATACCAATTAATTATTAGGGCCCAACAATATTTAATAAAAATGGGTACCAACCCATTCTTCATCACCTACAATACTTACTCATTTTCTCCTTCCCAATTCCTTGCAAATCCCTAATTTGAGGACAACCCAGTAGCGGCGCCTGCAAATCCTCTTCCCTTCTATTCTCTTTTCTCTTCGCCGTCGACTCTCTACCCGGTCAAGACCCCAACGTCGTATTCAGCCCGACAGTGAGCTCTCAGTGGTGCTGCCTCCACCGTCCAGCGCCGGTACACGCTCTGCCGCCACCGCCGTTCTCACAGCAGGAGTCGCGGCTGCTCTTCGAGCTACCGCCGTCAACATCTCACACCAGCCAGCGAGCACCGTCTTTGTCGCTGCTTCTCGCCGTCGAGCAGCTCCTACCGACGGCTGCTGCTACCTTCGCTCCAGCTCCCCTCCGTCTTGCCGCGATGCTGCGAGCTCGGGGCAGCTGCTGTCCGAGAGCTTGGAAGCTGCTCGTCGCCGCCGGTTCGTCGCCAGACAGCCCCTTGAATTTAGCTAAGTCCCCTATCCCTTTCTTATCCTCTTAAAACTTGGTCTATTAAACTTTTAGTTTCTGGGCAGTAGCTTTGTTCTAAGGACTAAGATGTTGGCTACTTATTTTTGTCCGAGAGATGGCTTATGGTTTCATAACTCATTTTGGTACTTTATTCTCATGCCTTGTTACTGATTCGTTCCATGAGTTAGCTATTGATCTAAGGTCTCATCTATGGTTCTAACATTTCAAGCTACATGTGGGATTTCTAATGTGATGCAAAGGATGGTGTTGGGAGATTACCTCGGCTTGGTGATTCCTCTTGGTTTAACGGGCTGCCCTCTCGCGCTGCCACTTCCTTCCTCCCTCATTGCTCCTCCGTTACTTGTGGATTTTTAGGGGTCGAAAATGGTGAGGAGAGGAGGTGGGGGTGTGGTATTTATAGTCGAGCTCTTGACTCCTTGTGGCAGCCTCGGCAGGCAACGGAAGCTGTAATTTAGCTAAGGGTTATCTCATCTTTTGAATTGAGTTTAGAACTTCTATGCCTAATTTGGTGTAAGGCAATGGAGGGCTCCTGATTCTCAAATCTCTTGGTTCTTGTGTGGGAGAGATTTATGGAGTATGGAGAGAGATTTGAGGAGGAAAATATCTGAGAAACTTGGTGACCAAGTTAGTTAATTTGATTTGTTTTTTTCTTTTCATTTGTTTATTAATTTAATTATTTGAGGATTTGTTTACTTATTCATTTAATTTGGTGTAGGTATACTCGGTTCCTGCTCGTGGCTGTCCTCGTTGAAGTATCCGATTTTTCCTAGAACGCAGGATGTATAAATTTAATTTTGTTGGATTTTTGTTGAATGTACCGGGCATTAAAATTTTCATTTTGGGATCTTATTTATTTATTTATTAAATTTATTATATTCATATATGTGTAATATATCTACATGTTCTATTCATTTACCTGACGTCAAAAACAAACAACAATGACGATCTATCGCAGTTCGGATTTAATCGCATAAAATTTACTTATATAAATAATCAAGCTAATAATATAGTTTATAATAATATCGGCTTAGCGGGTCGTTACAGAAAATAGGGAAAAGGGACGCGTACTAGGGGAGTATTTTAAAAAATATATATTTAAATCCTCAATTAAATAAGAATAGGATTTAAATTGGTAATTTCTTGTAGGAAAAGACTCCCACAAAATAGGTAACAAATAAATTAATCCCACAAGTAATTGAAAGGCATATGGGCGAAAATTATGTAGAATAGCATAGGGATAATTTGGTTTGGATTTAATTTAGATAAATATCCCAAAGCAATTAATTAAATCCAAGAAAGAAAGTATTATTTCCAATGGATAGGAGGGCCGAAAATTCCAAATAATATGGCTAGAAATATATGCATGATCACACTTAACTTAATTCACACATTGGAAGCTTAATCACATTAACTCATATAACCCACAACAACTAATTTTACATAATTAACTCAAACACATGGAGACTCAATTTCCACAAAAGAAATTCTTATTCAACATCCACATTAATTGAAATAAAATAAGCCATCAAATAAAAAAAATAAAATAAAAAGTCACAATTTTCCGGGGTGCTACACTTTTTTAGTTGTATTTTTCTTATACTCATTATTTTGTGCAAGTAATCTAAGAAATTGATAGTTAAAGTTAAGTTGCAATAATGTAAGAGAAAAATAAATAAAGTAAAGTAATAAAAAAATTTCTAAATAAGTAAATGGTTCAAGTATCTTTGAACGACCGAAAAGAAACACTCCCTCAGTCCCCCATATGTAATTGATTTCTTTTTGTTGCGAGATTTAATAAATTAATATTTATTGAGTTAATGGGAAAGAAAATAACGTAGAGTAAAGAATAAAGTAGAGAGATAAAGAGAATATAAAGTAATAGAGAGTAAGAAATATACTCCATCCGTCCCACAAATTTTGGCACACTTTGAGTGGGCACGAGTTTTAAAAAATGTAATGGAATGCTAATTCAAAATATAGTGGAACGTGAATTCTACCTTTATACATTAGTTTTAAAACAAAATGTGAATGAGAATGAGTTAGTTATTATATGGGGTCCACTATAAAAAATGGTAAAAAGTAGTAAAATGTGACAAATTTTGTGGAACGGACGGATATGGAAAAATGAGACAAGCTTTTTGGGACAAAGAGAGTAGTACTTAATGTTTTCTTTTAGCATAAAATGGAAAATATATGAAAATTTTTATGAGATGGAGAAGTAGTTTATTAATAGTTTCATTTATAGTTAATCTGTTTTTTCTACTATTTGTAATTTTTGTTTATGTTTTTATAATTTTTATTTTTACATTTTAGTCTTATTATATTTTGTTTTTCTACTATAATTATTTAAAAATTTCACTCTCTCTGTCCCATATTATTGAAGTCGTTTCTTTTCAAATTTGAGAAAGTTGTGTTAGTAAGTTAAATGAAGATAAAATAATGTAGGAGAGAAGATAAAATAAGTAGGAGAAAATATAAAATAATTGAGATTGAATTTTTTGTTTTTAATTAAAAATAGAAATGACTCAAGTAATTTATGACAACTCAAGTGAAATGTAACTCAAATAACTTGTGACCGAGAGTAACCACTATTATGATAAATCAATTAACTTATGAATATTTGTCAGTTAATTCCTCGACTTTCACTGAATTCTAACTATCGAACTCTTAAATTCTTCTAATTTTGCAATCACTTAGAGCATTCACAATGGAAGGGCCGATCTCGAGGCCTTCCGATCGGCCTCGATCGACCTTCCATTGCAGAAAATGGGCCGATGATAGCCCCACCCCATATGGCCGGTATATCGGTTTTGGCCGTTCCACAATGGTCGATGATCGGCCACCAATTGCGGGGATTGGGCCGATCATCGGCCCCAACCCTTTTTTAATTTTTTAAAACTTTTTTATTCTATTTTTATCTACTATAGATACCCCAAGTCCCATTCTTTACATTTATCACACCAACATGCTATCTTCTCTCATTTTTCTACACTTTTTCCAATCTTGTAATTCAATGAAGATTTGCATATTAATATTTTTGCACTTAAATTTATTTAATTTGATATCGTATTAAATATAGAAGTGCAAAAAAAATTAAAACAAAATAGTGATGATGTGTAAATAAAATGGAAGTGGGATAGACCATTTGGAGCGGCCCTTCCATTGCAGGGAGATAGGCTCTTGAGTAAAATGCTGACGTGGAATGGAAGGGCCCTCCCTTCCATTGTGAATGCTCCTACAATTCCATTGATATGGATCCATGTATATTGAGATTCATCAACCCAAGATTTATACCTTAGATGGTGAATGATCTTGTAAATGAACAAGAAAACACAAAAACCGCAAAAAAGGATAGGGTGGATCTAGCCTTCAAAAATTAAATCCAAAATGATTTGATGGGAGATAAGAAATGAAGAAGTGTGAATTTAATATTAGCTAAATCCATTGATGGAGAAAATACTTTAAGCAATCTTCAACATACTAGATTCAACTAATGGCTCCACTACTCAAAGGAATTCACAAACCCTTGATGCATACATATACTTGATGATCATACTTGATTGAATCAATTGATGATCAAACAACCTAGAAAACTAGGAATTAGATAAAAACTCTCACGATCGAGAAAATAATTCTCACAAGATTCTAATTCAATATTCAACCCCCTCTAAAATGAGAAAATGTGCTATTTATAGCTTAGGCCCAAATTCCAAGAAAGACCCACAAAAACTAGCCTCTGCGTGAGCCACCCGGCCAGGTGGACTAGGTGGCCTTGAGACACCCGTTCGGGTGGAATCCCACCGGATCGTCGACGCCTTAGTTTTGTCACCAGTCAGGGTGGCTTTTGGTGGTCGAAAGTCACACGTCCGGGTGGAAACTTTTGACCCTGCCATGCTTTAGTTTTGTCATCCGTTCGGGTGGCTTTTGGTGGCTGAAAGTCACCCGTCCAGGTGGCACTTTTCTGCACTGCGCGGCTTTCGTAAAACGGCCATAACTTCCTCCATCGGGCTCTGATTGAGGCGTGTAAGATACTCGCTCGAAGATCTTTTGAAGATGAAGACATTGGTGGTCTTTTCAAAGCGTTTGGACGTCATCTCAATAGGCTGATCACTGGTTGAATCCAGCTGTACATGACATTCTTGATGCACAACTTCCATGATCGTTTCATCCTGACATTGCTTTTTCGTAAGATGACAATGACATGGCATATTCCAGTGAGGAGTGGCATTTTAATGAAATTGGGTGGAATTTATATAAAAATACATGGTATTTAGTTATAACAAACGTATACAAATATTTTTCGCAAAGAATTCTGTAGTAAGCTTAATATTGCTAAAATTGTTTCATCGACAGATTAATATGTTCTGAATCCTAATTTTACTGCTTGAATCTTTTCTACGCAGATTTAAATTTTGTGAGGACATTTGAATAAAATATATAATGGAAAAATATTTGGAAAATTTGGAATTTATAATCTAGAAAAAGCACTCCTATATGACTCATTCATATTATATTAAAAAAATACTTCTAATCACATGTTACGAAAGATCTTTTAATATTAAAATTGGTAGTACTAATAATCGATCACTCAAACATGATTTAAACAATAAAAGAGTTCTCCCCCGTCTTAGTCTTACTCAAGATGTTCACATTTCCTTTTTAGTCTGTCTCACTCAAAATGTTCATCTTTTCATATTTGGAAATAAATCCCTTTCTTCTCTCTCTTTATTAAAATATTCAACTACTTTTTTTTCTCTACTTACTCTATCTAATAACTCTTCATAAAATCATGTGTCATTTAACAATGTGTACATCTTGAGTGAGACAGAACTAGTACTTCGTATAAGATAAGGGTATATTAGTAGTACCATTGAACTATTTCCAATATATTATACTCCATCCGTCTCAATAAATATGAAATATTAGTTTTTTGGGCACGAGATTTTATATAGTGTTGTTTTGTAAGTTAATTAAGAGAGAGTAAAGTAAAAATGAGAAAAAAGTAGATATGATGTTGTTTATATTCTAAAAAAACGTTTTATTTTAAATGAATAACTGAAAAAGGAAAATATTTCAGTTTTAACGGGGCAAACTATTACAAATATACAACATATTTTTGGGGAAAAGAATCTTTATTCCTGTACTAGAATTTCCATTTTCGCAAATAATAAGAAAAAAAAAAGATAAGGACTCCGAAACAGCAATATTCAAAACACAAGGAGCGGAAATGGATTCCTGAAAAGAACTGAGGCCGAAATAAGAATATGAAGAATTATTTCCCACCACTATTTCGGAGATTGAAGCGGCGATTCTCCCGTATCCCTCAATCCTTCCCTCACCGCTGCTCTCCTTTCCCTCTCTTCATCTCTCTCTAAATTTAAGCAATTTCTTCAGATCACATATAAATGGATATTCCGTTTTTACTCGACCTTAATCTCCTCCTCTTTTCAAGTCCCCAGATTGTTGTCCGCAACAACCGCTTTAATCGCGAAAACCACAATCCATCACGATTAGAGCTAAAGGAGTTTCTTAAAACGACGTTTAATCCGACGAAATTGATTGTCGAATTATCATTTCGCGAAATTGTTAGTAAGTTGATTAGTTGGCACAAGTTATTGAAGAGGTATGGATTTTCACGTTAGATATTGCAATTTGTTAGGGATTTCGGTTGCAAATTGCATGAATAGATGATCACAATCTGCTCATGTTTGACCAACCACAATAAATCGATTTTTTGCTCTGTTTTTTTTCAGAATTTTGTCCGTGCAAAGAAAGCTGCAGTATCCCTTGATCCCAAGGCGGAAACATGAATGAGGTTAATATATATAACTCCACAATACATCTATTTTGATCATATAATGATTCCTAGCTATGTTGAATTTTGAAGATTTGGAAAGAGATGAATGTATTTGATGTTTTTACTGTTTATTGTATACCTGATTTAAATTCATTTTTGGATGAAGCATATGTGCATATTAGAATGGCTGGCAAAAACTGCATTTCAGTGTAGATTTGAATGATTTATGGTTGAATTGCAGACGAAACCCTCTGATGAAAAGACAGAGCATGATCCATCTGAGGGTTTGAAGACGAATTCAGAGCCCAAGGCGAAGAGAGGAGGTCATTCTGGACGTGTTGTGCCCTGTGAATCCCTAACTGTGCCTCCAAGCTCTCATGCTCATGGTCATGGGAATCCAATGGCGGCCCTGGGCCCTGGGAATCAGTCGAGTACAATGGTGCCGTCGCCTAATTCAAAGTCGACTATGAGCCAGGGATGGAACGCTAGTGCTCGAAGCGATAGTCTGGATGGTTCCTGTGCGCCTCTCAGGCCCCACACCGGTGGCGATGTTCGTTGGGATGCCATCTCTTCATCATCCTCCAAAGACTCCCCGCTTGGTCTGACCAACTTTCGACTGCTCAAGAGGCTAGGGTATGGAGACATTGGGAGTGTTTACCTTGTCGAACTGCGAGGGACAAGTGCCTTCTTTGCCATGAAGGTTATGGATAAAAGCTCTCTAGCTAGTAGAAACAAACTGCTTCGAGCTCAAACGGAGAGGGAGATTCTTGGCCTTCTCGACCACCCCTTTTTGCCCACCTTGTATACGTATTTTGAGACAGAGAAGTTCTATTGCTTGGTGATGGAGTTCTGCAGTGGAGGCAACCTTCATTCTCTCAGGCAGAAGCAGCCTGCCAAGCATTTCACAGAGGAAGCTTCTAGGTTGTGTTTCAACTTCCTACTTTATATGCTCTCTATCAAAATGTGTATTGGAAAATTAGTGTTTGTGCAGATTTTACGCATCAGAGGTGCTGTTGGCGCTCGAGTATCTGCATATGCTGGGAATCGTTTACAGGGACCTAAAGCCGGAGAATGTGCTTGTGAGAGAAGAGGGGCACATCATGCTATCCGACTTCGACCTCTCGCTCCGCTGCTCTGTCTCTCCCACTCTGGTGAAGTCCTCATCCACTCATGACGCGAGCACCGCAGATGCTGCTGCTAATGGCAGCATCTTGAACGATGAGAACGCTGTGCGTGGCTGTGCTCAGCCCTCATCCTTCTTCCCGCGCCTCCTGCCTAAGAAGAACCGCAAATCAAAATCAGACTTTGGGCTGGGGAACAACATGAATGGGCTCCCTGAGCTGATGGCAGAGCCAACGAACGTACGCTCCATGTCTTTTGTGGGGACGCATGAGTATCTAGCTCCTGAGATCATCCGGGGAGAGGGGCACGGGAGTGCAGTGGATTGGTGGACTTTTGGGATATTCTTGTATGAGCTCCTGCACGGGACAACGCCTTTCAAGGGGGATGGGAACCGCGCGACGCTGTTCAATGTGGTGGGGCAGGCGCTGAAGTTCCCGGATAGTTCACAGGCGAGTGCAACAGCAAAGGACCTCATAAAGGGGCTGTTGGTGAAGGAGCCACAGAAGAGGATTGCGTACAAGAGGGGCGCCACCGAGATCAAGCAGCATCCGTTCTTCGAAGGGGTGAATTGGGCTCTGGTGAGAAGTGGGGCGCCGCCGTATGTCCCGGAACCTGTGGACTTTGGGCAGTTTGCCTCTAAGGATGCAAAGCAATCTACAGACAAGAAGGCTCCGGAGATGGGGCAGGACAAGAACAAAACAAGCTCTTCTGATTCTTCTTATGTTGAGTTTGAGTACTTCTAAGTCGTATTTTTGTGTTACTCTTACTGAATTGGACTATATTATTTATCTCAAATTAATTGGATAATACCATTGTAACAATAGGAGATAGGAAGTAGAGTTTGATTATTGATCAAGCTTACCTTGAATTAGTGAGATGGGTAGGAAAGTAGAGGATCTCATCTCCTCGAAATGACTTTCAGTTTTGTTGCTAGCATTTTAAGTTTTAACACAACTAGTATCTAAGTTGATGTAATAATATATTTTTGCATTGGTGTGCTTTAACAATATAAAAATGATTTTTTAAATATTAAGAGTATAGTATATTTTTCGTTATGTCTTAAATGTAACACATTTTGGTAAACTAGTGTTACACCCGTGCTATGCACGAGCTAAATAATTTTCAAAAAATTAAAAAAATATATTTAAAATTAATTAAATCAAAATAAAGAATATATAGCAAAATATCACTAATAATTGCAAATCAAGAATAGAAACTATTTAAATGTTGTATTCATAAGATTATAAAGATTTAAAAAACATACTTCTACATCAATCTACTGTAACGAAAGGACATGAGGGAAAGAAATAGAATAGGATATACAAACAAAAGATTGAGAAATACTAAATACCAAAGTAAATATAAAATTATTTGAAAAAATAAAAACAGTAGTTCATTATAAATTCGATCAACAAAACATAGAATTCAAACATCTTCTCAATAAAATCATTACAAACATCTCTCTGACACCAGTAATGCATACATTTTGAAAGACTTTTTTGTAAACAACATTAAGAGTAGAATCACTTCTACTATCATTCTCATACCCAACTACTAAAATCTTCAAACATTCACGACTTGTGACTCTAGATATAGCAACATAAAGTTGCCTATGACTGGTTTTTTTAAAAATAATCCAATAATAGGACAGAGATTGGCCTTGACTTTTATTAATGGTCATTGCATATGACACAGCCAATGGAAATTGGCATCGTTGGAATCTGAAAGGTAGCCTTGAATCAGATGGTATCAATAACATTCGCGGAATCAAAACCTTATGACCAATATTATGCCCCCAAGACACAGGCCTCCAAAACATAATCACCTAACCGGGTAATTATCAATCTAGTGTCATTACACAAACCATTAGAATGATCTATGCTTCTTAACAACATCACATGAGTTCCAACTTTCAATATCACTTCATGATTAGGTGTACTTGAACACTTCAAATTATTCAAAAATTCAACTGAATGTATCTCAGTAGAACCATTCGATGTGGAATCTGAATTTGAAATGCTATCAAAGTTCAAACATACTCGACCCTGAGACTGATACATCGAAATCATGAACTGGTTAACCTGATCGACAACATCAAGCGTGGGAGCAAGTATAGCACAATCATGCAAACAATTGCTCAACTCTTCAGGATCCATATAAGAAGGATAAATCTTCTCAACAATGGTTTTAAGAGGATCTCCAGCATTAGACAGTACAATGTCAAAGGGAAGATCAATAATGACTTCACCATCATTCAGACCACCAACAACTCCATCACCTATAGAAGCAACCCAAGAAGAAATTCCTTCAACTTAGAAGCTTCAACAGAAGATTCGACACTCAAAAGTCTCATGTTTCTGGTCAACCTCAATACTGTACAACTACTCCAAAGATATGAAGAGTTAATGGTGGCATTCACAACATTCTCGGCTGCTGGCCGAGAGAGTTGCCAGAGCTTTCCCTAAAAAAGTTTATATAATTTTTTTCAAATTTTAAACAATTTATATAATTTAATTATTAACAATTAACATAACGATTAACTAAAATAACATCACAATATATAAAAACACAAAAAAAACTGGGCCCAAAAAAACTCAATTAACTTGCCCAAAAAACACGATTATATAGCATCATATTAAACTAAAATATATAGCCCAAACTTTCGACAATTATATAAACCCAAATATATTATTCCAACCATACTTCAACTAAATTACATAAACCTGAAATTAGTGATAATCAGAATTAACGTACTTAGGTATTTAAACAATATAATATACACTCATTCATTCCTCCCACACGCCGACACATTACTGCTGAAACTCTAGCTTCATCTCTCAAATGCGGTGCCCAATCTTCCGCCTCCCTAGCTGGAAAGATTTACTCTCAAAATCGGCGACAGAAGCAAGCATTGACTTCAACTAATACTCTTTCCCCGTAGTATGAAGGACTAACTTACGTATCGCTCAATCGTCACGGCATTTCTCCAGTCATACACTCGTCGACAATTCCAGTATGATTACATGTAAGATCGATGAAAAGCATCGAAAATTTTGACTATATACACACAATTTCTGAATTCTAAACGATTCTCACAAGTTTTCCATTTTTTAAAGGTTCGGCGCTGTATCGGTCGGTTTTCCACCATTCCAAATGATGGAAAACCGACTACCCCAAAAAAGCCATCAGAAGACGCCCAAGCGGAAAAACCCTAGAAGATAGAAGCTATATCTGTCGTTGACCTTTTTTGGAAAAATTGCACTTTCAAATCGCTTAAAACCAGGGAATGGATTTAGCCTGCTTATGACAAACCTACTACAGAAAGGTTACATATTCTTCCGAATATTACTGTATTCAATTAGTAAGGGATTGCATGTTCAAATATTATCCTTAATCGTTTAAAAAATAGACTAAGTCAAAGATGTCGTCATGTTTGTCGAAAAATTTCCAATAACAATTATCTACAGAGGAACATATCTACGTAATTCGTAGCCATTTAGATGATATCCCAATTATACTAATCTATTGATTTTGGTTTTCAGCAAGAACACATATGATAAAATAAAAAACAAAGTAACTTCAAAATTAAGGAAGATGCAAGGAAAAATAATTCAAAAGCTAATAAAATAAGTAAAATGCAATGTCACACATAAATCTGCAAAATTCATTCTAATTTTGTGTATATATTCAAATGACTTCTAACAGATTTATAAACTGCCATAAAAAAAACAGGTGAAATAAATTTTTTGATGAAACAGCTACATATCTTGAGGACAATTAAAATAAAGATGATTGTAAGGTGTACTATTTTTTACCTGAAGTTGAAGCTGTAATCTGTTCTTATGAACAACTATTAAGTATTGCAGATTTTTTTTAAATTCAGTGGAGATATATGAATCATAGAAACTGAAATCAGATAATGTGTACCAAAAAAAAAAGAAACTAAGAACTTCTTCCCTTGTAAAGAACTTCATACTTAAACCTTTAACAATTCATAGAAACCAATATAACCTTTCAATTTATCCAATATTTTATATTATGTTGGGATTATATTATTATTTTGTCCTCACATAGTTCTCATAGTTCTCAAACCTACTGACTAAATGGACCTGAAAAAATTTGAACAATAAGTGATAACAGAAAATTAACAGATGGATTTAAATAAAATATGGTCTATAAGGTGGCAGTAATTAAGACAAACATGTAATATCTTAAAATAGGTATGCAAAGTATCACTTCCATTTTAATAAGATTTGTCAAAAACTTGGCACGATTTTTACTTGGCCTAATTTTTTCAAGCCTTAAATCATTAAAAATAAATTAATGAACTTCACAATCTCAACAAATAGTACATCAAATAGTATATAATGGTTATGATTTGAACACATGCACATCTTCTA
>NW_024598827.1:0-17592 GCF_004379255.2 Salvia splendens
CACATAGAGGCCAGTGAGCTGTAAATGGATATACAAGAAAAAGGTGGAGGCTGGGAACAAGATCAGATTTAAAGCAAGACTTGTGGCTAGAGGCTTCACACAGGAGGAGGGAATAGACTATAATGAGATGTTTTCTCTAGTGGTGAAGCATGCCTCAATTAGAATTTTACTAGCCATAGTTACACAAAGAAACTGGCTTCTGGATCAACTTGATGTGAAGACAACCTTTCTTCATGGAGATCTTGAAGAGACTATATATATGGATCAACCAGAGGGATTTGTGATACATGGCAGTGAGGATAAAGTAAGTCTACTGAAAAAGAGCCTCTACGGTTTGAAACAAACAAGCAGGCAATGGCATATCAAATTTGATGAGCATATGCAGAAAATGGGATTTGTAAATTCCAAGTATGATAGTTGTGTTTACTTTAAATCTGATTCTGAGGGGCCAGCAATGTAACTTCTGTTGTATGTAGATGACATATTACTTGCTGGACCAGATAGGTAAGAGTTGGATAGAGTGAAACGATTGCTAAAGGAGGGCTTGGGGATCAAGGACCTGGGGAGTGCTAGGAAAATACTGGGCATGAACATATTTAGAGATAGAGACAAGGAAGCTTTGTGGCTGTCTCAGGAAGATTATATCAAGAAGGTTATACGAAAGTACTAGTGGGAAGTGTGATGTACATGATGATATGCACGAGGCCTGATATTTCTCATGCAATGAGTGTAGTCAGTAGATACATGTCATGTCCAGGAAAAGAGCATTGGTTAGCTTTGAATGGAATTCTCAAGTATATCAAGGGAAGCACTTATCTGGGAATTATGTTCAAGATATAGAATGAAGATAATGGAGATGGTCTTATTGGTTTTTGCGACTCAGATTACGCATCTAATCTCGACAATAGGCGCTCACAACCCGGATACATTTTTACCTTATTTGGCTCTGCAGTGAGCTGGAAGTCCAATCTTCAATCTGTAGTAGTTTTGTCAACAACGGAGGCCGACTATATAGCATTGACTAAGGCCGTGAAGGAGAGTTTCTGGCTCAAAGGAATGATTGGTGATTTTGGAGTGAAGCAAGAAAGTGTTGCTATCAAATGCGACAGTAATAGTGCAATTTGTCTTGCGAAGCATCTAACTTTTCATGAGCGCATCAAACACATCGATGTAGGTTATATTTCATTCGAGATGAGATTGACAAAGGTGTCGTAAGAGTTTAGAAGGTGAGCACCGAGCACAATGCAGCTGATGTTCTTACAAAAGCCTTGCAAAGTCTAAGTTTCGACATTGCTTAGATTTGGCTGGGGTGGTTCAGAATTTGTAAGTGTAAGAAGAAAGGTGGAGCTAGATGTATGGGATTCTTGGATCGCTCAAGGTGGAGGATTTGTTAGTGTATTGAGCTGATCAAGATCAAGACTCTTTTTTGGAGAAAGCACTTCCAGAAACTAGCCGTTGGGACTCAAACCGGAAGTGACCGTTGGATTGGCGGTATAACAGAATTTGGGAAGAGGCTAGCGGTTGAGCTGAATTGATCGAGCTTAACTTCATTTGAGAAGCAACGATTCTTCCATTCATTCAAGAACAAACAAATTCAAGAGAGATCGAGTAAAAAAGAGAGATTTTCAGCTGTGCATTTGCTCTCGCACAGGCTGACCTCGAGCGAGTTGAGAGTGTTTTCACTTGTAAATCTCCGAGGGAATAGAGCGTTCTTGTGAATATTTCATTGAGTGATCAATAAACACATACACTAGTTTTCTGCTCGTGGACGTAGGCCTAGAGCCGAACCACGTAATCGCTGTGTTTTCTTCTCTTACTGTTTATCATTTAATCGTGCAATTGGTGTTCCACAACTACTCGGTTCATATTCACAATATTACTCATACAGACAAAGAATGAGGGAGAAATTTAGCATTTAGTTATAAAATAATGACTTTTAATTATCACTCATTGATAAAAAAAGAGTAAAATATGAAAGGATGTATAACTATAAAAGACAAGAAACCTTAGATACTACTCCTATTACAGAAATTCCAAAATAAGGAAATTATTTTCTCATGAAAAAATACATAAATTATTATGACACGCTTTAAATCTAATATTTTAGCGATTGTACAAAGCTCTTATCCCTGCAATATCATCTGCATGCAAGTTCTTGATTTGTCCGGTTCCGATCATAGAGTACATGATTGCCGCTTCTTCTAAACTATGATCAAGCCCTAAAAGGTGTCCGATTTCATGAAGCGCAACAGTTTCCAGGTGTAAAGCACCCGCAACTGCCCAACGGACCATCTATCATCTTCGTCGTAATGGAACTTTCCAACTGGTGGTGCAAATGCATGAGCTATGGTGTTGCCCTCAAAAGGAATCCATCTCCGTGATCACCTCTAAAGAACCCTATTTCCAAATCAGCATTTTGATTGGTTTGGACTCGTGCAAAGGTGAAGTGGGTGGAAGACCCCCACTTTTGGAAGGCACTTGCCACAGGGTTTATAGCATATGTGGGAACGTTGGACAAGAATCTATAAGTGAGATGGGTTTTAGTAGATGGCCATTTAGGTCTTCCTGGAAAGAAACTGTAGTGGGATACTGTGTGGATGTTGCTCGATCTAGACGACTTGTGTTTCTTGCCACGAGGTTGCATGTAGTTAGTGCCGTTAACGATATCGGGTACCCCACATCGTGGGGTTATCATTTTTGATATCGTTGCATCGTCTACAATACCTGAGGGTTTGATGTGGTAGTTTTCTTGATAGGTTTTGAGGGCTGATTCTAGAATATCATCGAAATCATCATCAGTGGCATGGGTTTTGTTTTGGTATTTGAGATAGCCAAATTGCTCGAGATAGGCTTTAAGCTTGTGGATCTCTTTTGTGGTGTTTCCCTTGTGACAACCTTTTAATTTCTTGAAGAAATCTAAAGAGGATGTTTTTTGTCACTTGGGGTGCTCCTCTTGGCATGGCCAATTGGAGCAAGTAGTATGAAAATGAGGAAAATAAAGGAGATGGGCTGAAAAATCTTGGAAGGCATGAATGAGCAATGGAAAAAAAAAAAAAGAGTATATAATTTGTTTTGTGATACATGTTAATGGTTTCTATTGTGCATATTTATAGCCAGTGCTTGGCAGAGGAAAATAATATAAATAGAAGAAGTCATGGTGTCAAAAAAAAAATAGAAGAAGTCAAGAATAATTTAATTTTGGGTTTGCTTTGTCCTAATTGACTGACTTTGACTTGGAATATTGGGTGTAGAATTAATTGATAAATAAAGACCAGGTCATCAATAACAAACTATTCTAATCCTTGTAAACTATTGTTGCAGGTTTCAAATCATAAATGGATTAAACACAGGTAATATTAAATGTTGATCGAGAGAAAGATTGACTCCATACGTTTGAATAATATACAAGTCGTTCGACTGCGTAATTGCTAGGAAATTGCACTTGTCATAAACATATTCTATAAAACATATGTTTAGTAGGCGTTGGCGGACACAGTAAGGGAGGGGGAAGGGCTTAAGCCCCTCCAAAGAAATATTTTTTTGTGCTTTTTTCTACTTCGAAAATTTTCAAAATTTTCAAGTACTCTTATCGGCCCTCATCAAATTAATGCCGATAAAGAATAAATCTCTAAAAGTTGAATGATAGGAAGGGTTGAACTTTTAAAATGGCTATTGTATGTGTTCATGAGGAAGGAGACGCAACTTTATGAACTTTAGTTAAATAAAAATGGCTGATATAGCTTTTGGGGGAGAAGATGACTCAATTCCTAAAGTAAATAGTAATAAATACTAGGAGTAATATTTCTAAATAGTGCTATTTTAGTTTTAGAAATAAGAACCTTGCGTGTCTCACAATTTTAAATTGGTTCATACTTCTATAATTAAGTTTAGTGATTAATTAAACTTTTTATTCTTTTTCTTTTCAATTCAATTGTGTAAATTTTATAAGAATTTTTAACATTTACTTTATTGGATGGTATAAAAATTAAAAATGAAAATTGAAAAAAATGTCATGGATTGAATGTGCAGTTTATTTCGTATAGGATTTTGTAATTAATTGAAAAATAATTGATCTTTACCTGATCTAAGTTTAAATGTCATGGTTAGAGTTTATAATTTTATAATTAGAGTTTGAGGTGTTTTAATTGAAATTTTAATAATTTGTTTAATACGTATATATTTTTCTCACATATAAATGCTATACATTACTATAAAAATATTCCCCTTCCTCCGTGATATATTACTTTAAATTTTTTTATTATATTTATGTTTGAGTATTAAGAATTGCAGAAAAATATGAGTGGAAAATATTAAAGAAATTTGTGTGATACTCCTACTTTATATATTAATTTTACATAAAATTTGAGTGATGAAAGTTAATGAAATGTAGAGCCGAATTACCAAAAGTATAAGATGATATAGATGTAATTATTCTTCGATAACTAATATAAGAAAATGTACTACTATAAGATAATTATTCACGGACAAGAAAGTATATGCGTAGTTTACGGCGTGTCCAAGATAATATAAGTGAATGAAAAAGGGAAGAATAAACATATTTTTACTTTATCGACGAGTAAATTGTAATCACATAAATCACACATTCACCCTCCCAATTCACAAAAAAAGAAGAGAAGGAGCGAAAGTTATAATCAAGGACAAACATTATGAATGAATCAATCTACCAAGTTCCCCTTTATATATACTCCCTTCATGCCATAAAAATATGGGCTTATGATATGACACGAGAAATAAGATAAAATTGGTAAAGTAAGAGAGAATGGAGAAAATGTAGTAAAATTAGTGTTAGTGGATAGTGAGACCCTCAATATATAAGGGGTAATAAATTGGGATAACTTTCCATAAATGGAAATGCCCATATTTTTATGGGACGAACAAAAATAAAAAGTGCAAATATTTTTATGGGACGGATGGAGTATATATGATGGATTCATTTTCGAAAATGGTGTATTTAAGAGTAGAAGAATTCAAAAAAAAAAAAAGAAATTACCTATTGCGCGAGGAAGAAGCAAGATGAACTAGAAGACCATTAAAAGGTCGTGAAAGGTGAAACTTCAACGAAGCCAAAACTGGCCAAAAACCTGCGGTTTTGAACCAGAACCGGCTAATCCCTTGCCGGACCGGTTACGTTCCATCATTTATTGAATCAGAACCGCCAGTTTTTGAACTGTGGGCATCACTACGTAGAAGCCTCACCAAATTCCAGTGCTGAAGTTTCATCATTATGTAGCAAGTAATTGTCATTATTTGCAGTATATTATGCAGTATGAGAGGTATTGTGTTTATGGGTGAATTAACTCAGTGAAGATTCAAAGTGTGCATTTGTTGATTAAAAAGTTACATTATTGAAGTTTTGGGATGCATTATTTGCCAAGTATTTTGCATTATACCTATGTGCATTATTTGCCCGATGTTGTGCATTATATAGCAAATAAGTGTCATTATTTGCAATATATTATGCATTATGAGAATTGTTGTTTATTAGTTTGTCAAAAAATTTACATTATTTATGTTATGTGTTGCATTATTTGCAAGTATTGTGCATGATTTGCCTGCGTGCTGGGTGGTGTGGGAAAATTATTGAATGGAATATAAATATGTGCATTATTTGATTTATGTTGAGCATTATGTATCAAGTTGTTGTCATTATTTGCAGTATAGTATGCATTATGAAGAGTATTGTGTATATGGGTGAATTAACTCAGTGAAGCTTCAAAGTGCTCATTATTTTAATGAATAAGTGCATGCTGTCATTAGTATTATGCATTACAAAGCTCATATCATGCTTTATTCTGCTTTTAATAATAAATTTCTGATGTTTTATGTGGTGACAATGCCATGGAGGAACAACGTAGTAACAATGGAGACGGGGGTGTACGTCATGCGCCATATATATATATGTATATATATATATATAGGGGAGCGTTATTCTCCTATTTATCCCTTAGATCCTTTATTCTTCTTAATATGGGCCGTTAGATCTTATTCATCAACGGTCCAGATGATCTGCATTATTACACTATAATGGTGCATTATTAGTCGGTGTGCATTATTCAACTGAAAATCTGCATTATGACACTATAATGGTGCATTATTAGTCGGTGTGCATTATTCAACTGAAAATCTGCATTATTAAATGACACGTGGCGCCAATCTAACCGTCGGATGACAAAATCGTGGGGCTGAGATTAAAAAGAACAAAAAACAAAAGATACAAAAAGGAAATGAATACATCCCTATATATATATATATATATATATATATATATATAGAGTTGTGATCACATGATAACCCACCATTTGTGTGATAATCCTAAAAACAAATCTGGACCACACATATTTTCTAATCTTGTGGCTGAGATTCAAATTTATATTTACTTCATAAAAAAGGCGCAGAGGGTAAATATGTCATTTCCCTCATTTAATTTCCGAATTTCGCTCAATTTCCGGATAGAATGATACTCTGAGTTGATAAAATGATAGTTTGCCGGATAGAATGATACTTTGAGTTGATAAAATGATAGTTTTGCCGGATAGAATGATACTCTGAGTTGATAAAATGATAATTTTGCCGGATAGAATGATACTCTGAGTTGATAAAATGATAGTTTTGCCGGATAGAATGATACTCTATATAATGATACTCTGAGTTTGTAGCAGTGATATCATCATTTAGATACAGTGCATCTGGCTCTCGTGCTAGTGGTCTTCGTGCCCCTCTAAAAGATATAAAGAACAACTTCAAGAGAAGGTGAAAAGCTCTCATTCATGTCTGTCATTGATCATTGAATTTTAATTGACCTTTTATTATCTTTTTCTGATTTGTTTCAGGGCTAGTTAGAGATCTGAGATGCATGTTCATTGCTGCTGCTTCTTGCTTCCATTCATACAAATGTCAAGAAATCCAGAAGTCCATGATATTTTGTTCAATATCTATGAATTCCTACCTCAAGCATAGTGGTAACCTTAGTTAGGCGTGCCCTCATCATCATCCAGATATTGCAACTTTATTTTTGGGTTGATCGGTGGCCTTGATCGGAGCTGTGCCAGTGCGTGGCCTTGATCGGTGGCGACATGGCGGGTGAAGAGGCGGAGGCGGTGGTGGCGCTGATGGACTCGGACGGGGACGGGTTGTTTGGTTTGGAGGATTTCGTGAAGATAGTGGAGGGAGCGGGAGAGGAAGAGAGGCAGAGCGATTTGATAGGTCAAATTTTGATATATCCTAAATGACAATTTTGCCCTTAATATATCCGAAATATGATAGTTTTATTTGATAAAATGATAGTTTTGTTAGAATAAATCTAGACCACATATTTTAAAAATGTGTGGTAGAGATTTAGTTATAGGGTTATCACACAAATTGGTGTTATCATTATAATGCACCCCTATATATATATATATAGAGAGAGAGAGAGAGGGAGGGGGGGTTGTGATCAATGTCGAACTCTTCTTAAAGACCGAACTAGAGATCAAATATTGTTCATCCATTTTCTTAATCTTGTGGTTAAGATTAATTTACCATTATTTCATTATTTTATCCCAAAAAAACATGCTGAAGGGTATTTTGGGAAATCAATATATTATGAAACATAAAATACGTGTTTCTTCCCCTCTCTCAATTCTTCAATCGCCGATCTCTCATTCAATCTTCATCGATCTCCTTCTTGCAATCTCCTTCATCTTTATCGATCTCCTTCTCGTAATCTCCCTCAATCTTCATTGATCTCCTTCATCGGACAATTGTGTTGCCTCAATTGCCTCAATCGGATATTGAATTACAGCAGAAATCATACTACGCTGGAAGAATATATCAGTAAATTAATACAGCTGATGTTAGCCTTTACACATAAGTATGGATCCAGGAAAAAGATCAAGCATGAAAAAAAAATGAAAAAAACAGCAGCAATAAGAATCAAACATCAGATTAAATCCTTCAGTCAGTTATCACTCACCGGAAACTCATCCCCAGAACCACGTGCTTGTGCTTCGACGATTCAATTCGAGAAGGGGAGAAGAAAAAAATCGAAATCAGAAATGGCATTCGCAGCAGAGGAAGAAGAAGCAGAGCGCGGAGACCAAACACACGACCTCGAAGGCGGAGACGGATTTAAAAAGAACGTCATCTATAAACCAGAGGTGCAGATTGAACCTCTTCTTCCACGGCAATGCGGCGGAGCTCCTCAACTTACACCGCCACGAACGGCCGCCGCCGCCGCCGGAGGAGGTGCTTCTCTCGCTCTCGCTCCGGCTGCTGCTGCTGCTGCTCCCCTTCTTGTTCAGCCTCTTGAAGAACAGCGAGAAACTGGAAGATTTCTCCATGAATCGGTGCCTCCGCTGATCTGATTGAGAACGGGAAACGGCGGTTGGTTACGATGAGTTTTGGGTTTTTGAGAATTCTGAGAAAATTGTATTGTTATTTTGTGTAAGAAAAAGTATAAAAGTCATTGTTATTTAGATTTGTATGTTTACTTCATTCAACTAGACTATTACTTCATTCACCCAGATTATTACTACTTCATTATTTAACTATCTATTTTACTTTATTTGACCTGCATGATAATGTGAATTGATGGAAGGCTGATTTGTATTGTGGTTTGGCAAGGGTTATTGTGTGTACGTGAGCACAAGGAACGAGGGTTGCCTTAAGTGGATATTGAATTGTTTAAGCAAACGAGGTGGGCTTTCGAACTGAGTATTTTTAAGACTTTCTCTTTAAAGTATGTTTACAGTTTTTATGAAAAGTATTTATATGTGCTTTCTAATTAAGATATGATGTTAAGTGCGAGCTTGCTATTTAATGTGAAGTATTATGATAAGTGTTATTTGCTTGGTGTTATTATATGACGTTAGGTGTTGCTTTACGAGTGCTTATGAAGTGTAGCTTTTGTTGAGTTTGAAAGTTATGTGTTCGGCTTTTGATAATAGGAAAATGAGTTTTTGTTTCAAAAATGTGTTATGAAAAAAAATAAAGTTTAAAAGGTTATGTCAAGCCATATTTTATTTTGGAACTATGCCTATCTGACTGCAACGATGAATGGAATGGATTGATGGGTGACCGTGGGAGGTAACCACTTCCCCGACACTTGAATGGAATGGATTGATGGGTGACCGTGGGAGGTAACCACTTCCCCAGCACTTGAATGGAATGGATTGATGGGAGACCGTGGGAGGTAACCACTTCCCCGGCACTTGAATGGAATGGATTGATGGGTGACCGTGGGAGGTAACCACTTCCCCGGCACTTGAATGGAATGGATTGATGGGTGACCGTGGGAGGTAACCACTTCCCCGGCACTTGAATGTTAAGATATGATGAATGATGAAAGGAACGATGAATGATGAATGAATTGATGAATGAACAAGAGATAGTTAAATCGGGTTTGTCAGATATGGCATATGTTCCAGGAAAATAGATCGAAAGATCGCTTTTGAAAAAGGAAAAGAAAAATGTTTAGTGTTCTCGGACTTTTCCTAAACCCCCGAGTTCACTCAAAGAGTGGCTTGACAAAATCAGTTGTTATGAAAATATATTTCGGCACGTGTCCACTGAGTACACCAAGTACTCAGCCCAGCATATGTTTTAAAAATGTGCAGTTTGAGCAGTGATGACGGCGGCGATGTTGAGCATAGACGATGAAGATCCTTCGATAGAATAGTACTCGGATGCGACGTGTCTCCATACACGACGTTATCTACTCTTGACTCTTCCGCTGCAGTGCAAAAGTCGAGTTTGCACTCTTTGTATCGTGCACTCTGATATATATTATGTGAGTTATTTCAGTTCAAGCTTCAGTTGTGCCACAGTTTCCCCTTTCTTGCCCGCTTCTTTCATCATCCCCTAGTCGCGATCAACCGTGTTTTCTATCCTTAGAAAATGCGGTCGTGACAAATATCAACGCCTAATACAAATTCTGTCACTGGAGAATGTCAACAATGTCAACACCTAAAGTTTATATAGTTTGTATTATAAAGGATTTGTAGATTATCATGACCATACATATATATATATATCCAATATCGTTATAGCATCACAATAGCATATTCCAATAATACAAAAGAACCAATATCTGGATTCTACAATATAAAAAGTGAATATTTAATGCAATAATAAATTCTCTCACCTTCAAAACTAATTACCTGGCTCAATTGTCATCATTACCCCTCGATACCAGGAAGAAATTTTCAACACTGGAAAATGGGCAACTTCTCTAGCATAAATTTATCTCCATACTCTAAAAGTCTAAAGTAACATAATTGTGCAAAATTTGCTCATTAGAGGGCTATAAAATATAGTAATTGTTTTACTTCTAAATTTCCTTTGTATTGCCTTGATGGGGTACGAACTAAACAACTAAACCCTAGTTGCGAGCCCAATAACAGTGACGGCCCATCAGCCCAAAACCCAAGAAAGAGTATCAGTTCGGCATGACCAAAGAGTTCGGTTCGGCACAACCAAAGAGTTCGGTCGCAGCCTACAGCTCGGTAAAAGCCAACCAATCAAGCTCTACTCTCAAAACCCAAGAAAGAGTATCAGTTCGGCATGACCAAAGAGTTCGGTTCGGCACAACCAAAGAGTTCGGTCGCAGCCTACAGCTCGGTAAAAGCCAACCAATCAAGCTCTACTCTCAGATCGGCAAAAGAACCAATCAAGCTCTACTCTCAGATCGGCAAAAGCTAATCGGCAAAGTTCAGCAGTTCGGTCTCAGTGTTCGACCGAACAAGGAGATAGTGGACCCATGCAGGATCTCCACGACCTCCATTACACCCACGATCTATTTAGTGGTGTTAAGCAGTTATCAACCATCCACGATCTAGTGAGTGGTGCTGCAAACCACGATCTTAGTTCAATGTATAAATAGAGAACAGAGAACCACTGGCGCCGTCTGTGGGAAACAGAGAACCAAAACTGTGATAAAAGCGAGTTTTTGATCCTTTTCTACCAAAAAAAAAAAATGCGTACCAGATCACATAATACCCATACTTCCGTCCGTGATGAAGGTGAGGAAGCTAGTCCAGCCCATAGGTCTGGAAAACAGCCTCGGGAGAAATCTGCCTCCAGTTCTCACGGTGAAGGAACAAACCACTCAAAAAGTCATCGCACCGAGCCTCCCCAGCAGCTCGCTTTGAATGAGGCTGTCAAGTCGTTCTTGGCTGAGAAGCAGGATGAGTTCCTAACATTCCTGCAAAAGAGCCAGAAGCCGGAGAAGAAAACAGCGGATTCTCCCTCCCCCTCCAGACATGAAAGCCACTACCGCAGTAGTGTCGCACCTTCCAGGAGAAAGAATCCTCACCACCGATATGTTCCTTCTCCTCCTCGGTACCGAAATCACAGGAGAACTCCATCTCCACCATACCGAAGAGATGTCGGATTCGCCATGTATGGAGCGCTGAAGACTCCATTTTCGGATGATATCACCCGAACTCCATTGCCACAGAATTACCGAACTCCGTCAATGACTTATGACGGGTTAGTGGATCCTCATGATTTCCTGGGACGCTATCAGTATAATATGGCGAACCAAGGTCTCAATGAGGTTCACATGTGTAAGCTGTTTCCCGAGCTGCTTATCGGGAACGCAAGAAGGTGGTTTGACAGCCTCCCTCAAGGGAGCATTAGATCTTACAGAGATCTAATGGATGCTTTTCACAGGAGATTCTTCCAGAAAGCGGAAGCCCGAATCACTTCGGCTCAGCTGCTTTCTATACGTCAAGGTCGCGATGAAAAAATTAGCGACTTCATGACGAGATTCCACAAGGAATGCCTACAAGTAGATGATCTCAATGATCTACTTGTCATTTCGGCATTCCAAAATGGAATTCTGCCCGGAGCTCTCTACAGAAAGCTCGTTGAGTGCAGTCCGCAAACAGCTCAAGAGATGTGGGACATTGCGGACCAGTTTTCTCGTGCCGATGAGGCAGACCGTCGAAAACGGTCTTTAGACAGCTCATCCAGAGGAGACAAAAAGAAGCCCGATCATAGCGATCAGGGGCTTCCTCGCCGAACTCCTTTTGAAAGAATTCAAAGGGCACCGGTACAAGGCAGATTGGGACCACGTCTCGATCTTGAGAAACCGCCCGCTCAGTTCGTACCATTGAACAAGTCGAGAGCGGAAATTTTCGAACTGCATTCTGATATGTTCGAAAAACCAAAGCGGATGACGAAATCAGCCACGCGCCGAAGTCAGGATACGTACTGCTCCTACCATCAAGACCACGGTCACGATACCGAGGAGTGCCGAAATTTGGCAGCAGGTATTGATGTTCTTGTGAAAGCAGGGACGTTAAAAAAGTACCAAAGCAAGCTGCCGAAGAAGAATAAGAAACAGAGAGGTGCGAACTGCGCTCCTCAGGATCCTAAAAGGCAACAGGATCCCGAAGACGATGACGAGCCGCAATATGACGGAGTAATCCAGACTATTGACGCTCTCCCAGCCGGGAAGACTAAGTCGTCTCTAAAAGCAGAACGCAGAGGCGTCAATCGAGAGGAGCCTATGCATAAAAGGCTGAAGAAGGAGGAAGTAATCACGTTTTCAGATGCAGATCCCGTCCCGGCCATTTCTCCTCATCAAGACGCGATTGTCATTCAAGCCGGAGTGGCAAACAAACTGATCCACAGAGTGTTTGTGGATACAGGAGCGTCGGTTAGCATTCTTTTTAAAGAATGTTTTGATAAACTGGAAGTGGATCCAGCTCGGCTCAGTCCGGCCCCACTTCCTCTGAAAAGTTTCGCCCAGGAAGACACCCGCCCTGAAGGTACTATCAGCCTTCCTAAAACAGAAAACACCGGTTTCATTCAAGAATTCAGAATGAACATAACATAATGATCACTATTGACAAAACAAAAGGACTATTGTCGGGCTTTGCATTCAAAACACACTTGTCCAATAAAAATTACCCGAATATGGATGAAATGTCTTTTTCGAAATTAATAATATGTGGGACGGACAAATAAATAATATTCACTCTAGTAGATGAAAGACATTTCTTTGTCCAAATCTACGATGACAAAATCGCAATCAAGATTTAACACAACTATAATGTATGAAAATAATTGACTTTATATTTTTACTTATTTATGGTCAACTTCGAGTTAAATTTCAATACCTTGATTGCTAATAGAAATTGCCTAGAACAACAGTGAGTCTTCTTCAATACCTTTTTTATAACTTGAGAAATCAACTTTTTCAAATGGTACGTGACATGCATGATACTAAATACTTCATCGGTAACTTCTTTGTAAATAAAAGTAGCTTCTATTTTTATAGGACGGAGTATGTATATGATGTCATACAAAATTACTTTAAAATTTAAATTGGGTATAAAATCAAAATAGTTTTTTAATAAATTCCAACAATATTCGAGTTCTTTGATTTTTATTCTGTGCATATTAATTTCAATATCACAATTTTGTATACATCGGTATATTAATTTGGAATGGAATTAAATTAGTGGACCGATTTTTTGTTTGAAGAAAATAAATAATCATGACGGTGGGCCTTAAATGGGCCAGATCAATATTTAAATTGTAGAAACCCACCCTATGTCTATTTCAATTTCAGATACTTTGGGCCTTAAAGTGTGTAGAATACTGTCCAACTAGAGTTTAGCTCATTCAAATATCTGAATTTTGAGCTCGATTTAAGATTCGATTGAAGGCAATACTTGTTCGACTAAATATTCATGAACAAGCTCTCAAGCCCAGAGCACCTTCAAACTCAAGGTTTCCTCGATAGAATTATCGAGCTCCAATCAAATCAAGCTCCGAACGCCTTTTTTATCGAGCAGAACCTCAATAACTTGCAAGTAACTATTTTCATTATAGCCCTTATAAGAGTTTAGGGGGCGTTTGGTAGCTATGTTATAAGTTACAAGCTTTTTTCTAGCTTTAAATGTGTGTTTATAACTTATATCAACTTTAGTTATAGCCCTGTTATTTTATGACATGTCTTGGAATCTATGTTTCACCTTGATTATTAACCCATAATGGGTTAGCTAACAGTTTTGGAAGTTGAACCAAGATAGTGGAACAAAATTATTAACTTGTCCTCTATCTTTCCAATTCTCATTTTGTGCATATATATTATTGAGGTTATTTCAGTCTACATAAAATTTAGCACAATAATGAAAAATACCAATTAAAAATATAACTAGCATAAACTATGAAACATATTGCACACTCAATGGCTCAACTTCTTCCACGAATACCTTTTTCCTTCCTATTCAAACATATTACTTTACTACCTTTTCTTCTCCATTGATTTTATTCAACAAGTTTAACTAATCAATAAATTAAAATGAATATGTGCATATATGTTGCAATTTTTCACATGATACTCCGATTTATCGTTTAAAGTTGACCATGGAATTATTTCTGAGTATGTGTATTGGATTAATGCACTTTCTCTCTTAAATTATTTCAAATATAATTTTTATATAACTCTTAATTTGATATTTTTGTGTCATTGGCTTGGTCCTCAAAAGTTCTTTTCTTTAATTTGAAAATTTGGTAATGAATCAAGAATTAGAAGTCTTGTAGGCATTGTTGATAATGAGGATTGGCAATTTGGCATTGCTGTCCCAAGATAAGTTTCCATGTTAGATTCTTCCAACTTTTTCCTATCAAGATGTGCTTGCTTTACCAAAAGTATTTTTTGAGTTATATACTTTTATACTAAAAGAAAATGCCATTTATCCAAATGTATTTTTCAGACTTGGATCGATCATTAGATGGGTTTCTTCCTTCACTTAAAGTAGTGTTTAGTGTTTTCCCTATTTCAAGGTATATTGTCCTGTGTTCAAAGTCAAACAAGTCAAATTCGTTTAACTTAAACAAAAATCTAAAAAATTAATACTACTATATGTTAATTTTTTAGTTTGTTTGAGAAAATATGTAGGTCAATCTTTCTTATAGCATAATGCTTATAGGCTATAGTTAAGGTTGCATGTTATACAAACATAAGAAAATGTTAAGGTCAATCATGTATAGGCTATGTGCTGGATCAAGATCTAAATAATAGCATAGGCCTCTTACTTCTCACCATTATTATAATATCCCATTTTAATAATAGTATGCAAAAGTTATTAATCCAACAACCCTTTTTATTCGGTCAACTATTTTTTTTTAAATAGTATCCACCGTTCCCTATTCAATATTTCATATTTCCATTTGGGATGCAGTCTATTAAATGTCTCAATTAAATTTCTAATATTTTTGATAAATATAGATCTTACATTTTACATATTTATAAAATTAATACATAAAAAAACAGGATTAACATTTTACTTATGTTTTTCATTCATTTTTTTTATATTTCTTAAAATTTATGTCTAATCAAAATGAATTCAGCAAAAATGGTTTTACCTATGCATACACAAATAAAGTAAATGGTTAATTTTGACTCATTGTACATTTGTTTGTAGTGATTATTAAAAATATTTCAGTAGACAATTTTCATTTACTACCCTTCATTTAGCATTTGAGAATAAAATATATTAAAGAAATTTCCGACAAATACTGGTATTTCTATATATGTATGAGGTGTAATATAAAATACATGTTCTTTAGGTAGCATCTCAGAAACATGGACTGGGTATTTTGTTTATAAAAATGAAATAATAGGTACTCAATTCATCCCGCGATGGTTTAGTTGTTTTCTTTTCTCAGTTATTCCAATATAGTTATATCATTTCAATTTTGGACAAAATTTTATTCTCTATCCTAGTTTATTCTTTCTTTTTGTTACTTACTTTATTCTATTTCTAACTTATATCTAAATTCACCCACAATTCATCACTAAAATTCATTCATTCACTGCATTGTTCATGTGTCTCACACCATTTTTTTTTACTTATTCCTTACTTTAAAAGCAACAACCATATCTTTCCTTAAAATTTTCTATTTATTTTTTATTTTTAGAAAATCTAATTATATTCATTTTTAATTTTAAGTGTGAGTAAATTATTATTCTAATTAAATTCTCATCTGCTGGTGTTGTAGATGCCATAAACACTGATCATATAACATTTCTGAGTTCACGCATCAAATAGACCATTTCGCCTATAATAATATCTCCACAAATGTACTGAAATAAAACAACCTGAATGTCAATTCACAAAGGAGACAGCATGATTGAATGTAGTACTTTCCCCTCATTATATTATGTGCAATCATAAATGGCTCATTACAGAGTATTTTGGTTTTCAGTTAGCAAGTTTTGGTGAACCATTATTGTCCCCTCCCTCCTGATTCTTTATTGTTCTTCCCACATGGTCCCTTCTGCCCTCTTAAATCTCACTTCGATCTCCATTTCTTATTACACAATTCTCCCTTCAAACCACAACACAATGAGGGCCCGAAACCTCGATCTGCTCAATCTATGGGCTCTCGCATTGGCTCTCCTTATTCGGGCCGGATCTTTCGGGCTCAACACCGACGGCGTCCTCCTTCTCTCCTTCAAATACAGCATCACCGCCGATCCATTCCGCGCTCTGCAAGGCTGGACCGCCGATGACGAGACTCCGTGCTCGTGGAACGGCGTCTCCTGCGGCTCTCCGGGCTCCGGGGAGCCCTATTTCCGGGTCACGGGCCTCTCCCTCCCGGATTCAGGCCTCCGCGGCTCCCTCCCCGCCACAATTGGCATGATCCAACACCTCCAAAATCTCAATCTCTCCAACAATTCCATCAATGGATCCATCCCTTCCACTCTCTTCTCCGCCGCCGACCTTCAGTTCTTCGATTTGTCCAACAATCTTCTCTCCGGCTCCCTCCCGGAGCTCGTCGGGAAGCTTCAGAATCTCCGGCTTCTGAACCTTTCCGACAACGCTCTCGTAGGGAACCTGCCGTTAAATCTGACGGCGCCTCCGAATTTAACAGCTATTTCTCTGAAGAATAACTACTTCTTCGGCCCGATTCCGGCGAAATTCGATTCAATTCAAGTGTTAGATCTGTCTTCCAACTTGATCAACGGAACTCTACCGCCAGATTTCGGCGGCAGCCATATTTCCTACTTCAACGCTTCCTACAACAGACTCTCCGGCGAAATCCCGCAGCAATTCGCCTCCCTAATTCCGGCCAATGCGACGGTGGATCTCTCTCACAACAACTTATCCGGTCCGATTCCGGCGTCTGATCTCTTCTTCCACCAAGCCACAGATTCACTCTCCGGCAACCCTAACTTATGCGGCCAGCCACTGCAAAACACGTGTCTCGCTCCGTCTACGTCTCCGCCTCCCGCCGGAGAGGGAGTTCCGCCTTCCAATTCTCCTCCGGCGATCGCAGCCATTCCGAAAACAATAGCATCCAATCCATCAACCGGAGACCCCTCTCACGAGGATCGTTCCGGTCTCACGACCAGAACGATCCTCGCGATAGTCATCGGAGACGTCGCCGGAATCGCAATCCTCGCAATAATCTTCCTCTACATCTTCAAAAGAAAAAAAATTGCCAAACACACAACCAAACCAGAAGAACAGACCGCGAATGAGTTCGACTGGGCGTCATCGGAGTCCACCTCAGCAAACACAACACTGTCTCGGAAAATGGACTTTCTCGAAAAAGCCACGTCACCACAAC
>NW_024598828.1:0-20198 GCF_004379255.2 Salvia splendens
CTTAGCCGCTGCGCATCGCCGCCAATTTTTCTTCTTTTCTTCAACATTTTCAGCTGAATTTCTTCTTCTAATTCTTCTTCTTCTTCTTTTTTCACTATTGCTTCTTATCGCTAATTCATCCGATTTGTCTTCATTATCGAAGCCCCAAAATCGACCTCCCAAGGACGAAGATCTGTAGGGAGCAGATCTGCATCTGGTCAACATCAACGCATTTTTTGGAGGGGGAATAAGTTTCCATAAATCCCCTTTTATTTTCGGCGGGGCTCTCATAATGTCCATTGCTTAGGTTTTCAATTTTGGAATCGACCTTTTTGCTGTATCCCGAAATTGAGCTGCACTTGCAGAGCAATCCGCCTAACGGATTGTTTCCGAAGCAGAGGCTTTTCCAGCGGCGGGTTTTTTTTCACGGCTCTCGTGGCCTTGGAGCGGCGGATGCGGACTTGGCCGATGCAGGTGACTTTCGGCGAGGATGGTTCTTCGATGGCTGCCGGCGCGCTTCTCCTTCCGCGGGAGGTTAAATATGGGACTCGACCGCGACCTGCTCCGGCTCCGGCTCCGGCTGCCGACGTTGCTTCGCAGGAACCGCATTAGCGGCGGCGGAAACTTCTCCGCCCGTCTAGGGTCGACAATGGCTTCGATATACTACCTTTCATTTTTTTCCTGTCAAATTTTGTGAAAATTCAGTTGCGTAAATTTACCAATTCGCTCTCTATATATAACTCATGCGTTGCATTTCGATGCGCGTATCTAGTTTGTACGTGCGTGCTGCCTCTGCCTGCTGGGGGATATTATTGTCTCTCAAAATGCGTTTACGAATACATAATTTGAATTCAGAATTTTTAACACATTAATTATTTCGTTGTAATATACTAATATTATAACTCTACTGTAAATAAAATAAAAGGTCGTGACTAGTGCAGTAATTTTGTAATCCCTTTGTTCGTTCGTCATTTATAGTCCTATTTTGACTCGGTACCTGTTAAAAAGTTGTTTCACTTTGTGGAAAAAAATGCAAAAATAATTAATGGAATGTTGACTTCGTTTTTTAATATTAATTTTTTAATAGAATGTGAGTGTAATAATTTAGATGAATCATGGGGTCTATCTAGTTAAAATAAAAGTTGATAAATGAAACTTTAAATCATGGATACTCAAAATAGTAAAATGTGAAATTATTTTACTGACCGGGATAGTAATTAATGCATTCAAGGTGGTTGCTATGATGCGGCTAAGGCATATCTCACAATTTAAATTTTTTTTATTTTTATTTTTATATTGATATTGATGTGGTACTGGTACGTGGAGTATAATTTTATTAGTGGTTTTCCGTAAAAAAATATACTACTAAAACAAGATTTTTTTGCTATTATCTTCGTAAAAGATGATTTTGATAAGATATTTTTGTTTTCATCGTTAGAGACAGTACTATTAGAATGTGTAGTCTATGTTTATAAATTGTATCAAACTTACTAACACGTTGAGTTTGGATTTCTTGTGCTTTTATACATCGAATTGGACCAATTTATGGCTCTACATTACCACTCTATTTCTATTTATTGATTTGTTGTTGAAAATAACATGTTGCATGTCATTATCACCTTATCAATATAAGCGAGAATGCTACCAAACGAAATAAAGACATATCTTATCTCAAGCTTCGATTCTAATTGAATGTGTCACCATATAAATATTACTCCATTAATTATAAACTTACATATATGCATCACTACACTTATTTTAAAAGGGGGTAGGGCTCTATAAGTGGGTTTGGGCACTAGTTACGCAACCTTTATTATTGGAATTAATGGAGCCGATTGAAGTGGGATACTTGCACCCCACTTTTTATTCATTCATCATATTTACTTTTATAGTTTTATTAAATTTTTTGGTTTTTATCTAATTTCATAAGCATCAGCTAATTGTAGTTTTGCATCACATTCCAGCTCTAGATATACACCTATACTATATAGCATAATATTGTTTTGAAATAGGAGATGAAAGTATAAATTAATGCAGAGCAAATAGCGGTCATTTTGGGGTTTGAAGGGTAAAATGAGATAGTAAAATTAAAATGGGTATTCTCCAGACTCACTTTATTCTGTTTTTACTGTTCATTTTGTATGTTTTTATTGCCCCACTCAACTAGTCTATAGGGACAATACAAGACATGAGACAGAATACAGAAGCCACTTTTGTGTTATTTCTGTGTGGTAAACTTTATGTACATATTTACGTTTTCCACAAATTTTTTTTACCAGGATCAAACTCTAATGGATCAGTAAATATGTATACCAATTTTGACCCATTTCACCAAGGTAATAACTAAGAATATTTATTGGGCACCGGAAGATGGGAATTTGGTATGAGTGATTGGGTAGAGTTTGATGAAGGGAGGGCTAGTTGGCCACCAAACTTGTTCGACGATCTTCTAACAAAGAATGATGAATTTAGGCATAAATTTGAAGAAAGTTAATTGATTGCAAAAGACACTGGTGGTGGGGTTGCTTTCCAAAACCTTGCACACAACTGCAACTTAGATTAGACATGCAAACAACTTTTTCTATTTAACCTTTCTCCATTGTATTTTGTGCTCAAATATTTGGTAGCCCCCACTCTGCTTTTTCCAAAAGTCAATAACATCTTCCCACCACAGGTTAAAAAAGTCAACTCTCTCAAGATACATTATAAAGTAGTAGTAGTAGTAAGATCGAAACTGAGATATATCAACAACTTCAACGATATTGTTATTCTTTGGGAACTAGAAGCTTCCATTGAAGATCAATCAAAAAATTATCAAAGGGATTAGATTAATGTAGTGTTCGTGCATGTTTGTTATGATTCCGTCTTAAAAACAATCTGTTTTTAAACTTTGATATTTGTTTGATTTTTTAATCAAATTACGAAAGTAATCATAATCGTAAAAACATGAAAGTAATAAGTACAACTTTTCAAGATTCTGATTCCCCAATTTTTTCACAAAAATAGAAAATGGACATTTTGAGTGAGACAAACTACAAAGGAAATGAGAACATCTTAAGTGGGACGGAAAAAGTATTTTTATTAGTTTATACTACTACTACTATAATAATGTTATTATTATTATTATTATTATTATTATTATTATCCATTATATTATAAATTAAAATTAATTAGCAAATTCTGAATATATTTTAGAATTATGAATCATGCTTGATTATAAAATAAAAAATAAAAATATAATCACAATTTTAATTCTAATTCTAATCATAATTATTATATATTATTATATATAGATATTAAAACTAAAAATTAATATTATATTATTCCAATTAGTATAATATATTTATTTAAATTATGAATAATAGTACAAAATTATAGCCTTATTATTATTATTATTATTATTATTATTATTATTATTTTATTATAAATTAATAACTAAGAAAGTCTTGATAAAAATTTGAAATTATGAACTATGTTCTATTATAATATCAATAAATAACTAGAATCACTGATGAAGCCACATTTAGGCCACGGGGGCTCATGGCCCACCCATCATTTTCCCATTTACCTATATATATTATATGCAAACTGTAATTCACGTATAATTTCAGTGGCGTAGTTGGTTGTGAATGCTGCCTTGTGAACCGTATGTCCCGTGGGTGACTCCATTCGGCGTCATTTTCTTGATCCTTTTGTTTATGCAGCTTTTCTCTCTTTTATATTAGTACTACAATTAATGCATTATGTCGATTTGTTACTATATTCCATTATATCTCTTCATAATCCATCATTATACTTATAATAAAAAAAATTTAAAATTATTTTACTTGTAAACTTTATGTTTTTATTTATATTTTCTAGGTTGGACATTTAAACATCATCAACAATTCGTTTTCATCCATATACATACATAAAAATTTAAAATATTGATTATTTCGAGCTTCCGATGTCACCTACATCGAATAAACCCTATAACTATTAATCGTGACTTGGGCCCAGCGTAAAAATTCTGTCTTCGCCACGAACTACAATAAATTATTATATTATTATAGTATTATATTATTATTATAAGCCATACCAAACTGGGAAAATCTTAATTTAATTATTAAGTGATGAATTAGAAAAATAATGAATAAATTAGATATAGTAATAGAAAATACTTAGTTAGTAGGTTGATTCGTTAATTCAATAATTATAACTATTACCTAATTGAATTTAATTAATTAATAGTACTCCATAAATTTAAAATCTTATCAACTTTCTTAATATTTTCAAATTAGTAATCTATCAAAATCACATTCCTAAGGGATTCTTGTGCCTAATTAATTGTTTATTTTATGTCAGGGATGATTTAGAATTTTACAAAGTTGTTAGTATCCCCCAAAATTTCAATAAAATAATTTTCTTACCTTGGTTGCAACCACTGCATCCCCTTCCCGCCTCCACCTCTGATTTGCCACCGCGCCCTACCTATTCCAATAAATCTCCCCTACTCAAATTCTCCACCAAATATGCGTCCACCATCCGTCGACGTTGCTGTATAGGTAATTTTTTCCGTTATTTGGTGTTGAGTCAAGAGGTAAGATTCTCAGGTGCTCGGCTTATTAGTTACTCCATTAATGTTTTTACTTTTCACAAATTGGGTGTCGACTTTCGAATGGTCTGATTATTTATATGCTTGCAATGGTTGTTTCATATGAATCCTGCATCACTATCTATTGTTCATTCAGTTGTTAACTATAATTGTTAACTAATTTCTTTTAAAAAAAACTGTTTAACCTAGACCTAGTATGGAAGACCAAAGGAGACGTAGCCTGGAAGCTCTAGAGAGACGATTTTCTCAAGCAAAGTCAGAGGTTCAGTCACAGCAACAGATGAGCAAGAAAAGGCCAGCTGAAGATAAGAAAACATTTTTTGTAGATTCACCACTCAATAAGCCCCTCTCGATATCTTCATCTAAAAAAGGTTTATCTTTTAGTATGATTATGTTCTTCATCTTGTTATTTTAAGTTTCTTGCTGTACCATTACCTGTTGGGATGATTAGTTCTCAGTTAGCAAATTACATTCTTAAAATATAACTAATTGCAGCTGCATAATACTTTTCCTTCTCCAATAAAGTATGTATATCTAAACATAGTCTGCTATTGATTAGTTTGGGTGTTACTCATGTTTATTGTCAAACTTTTATGTTGTGATCAAAGGGACTCTTTCACATGATTGTTATGGTGAGAAGTGATACATGTAATTGAAACTTTAGTGTTATTATCTGTGAAACAATAGTACTATGTTTTAATTTTGCGAATTCTTCGAAGAGAATGTCATTTCAAGTTTTAAAGTCTTTAGCATGATCCTCTTGTCTGATATCATGTGCCTTGCTATGCAGGCAACTTTTCTTTTCCAGATCGTACTTCTAAAGAAGGCCTGCCTCAAGCAATGTTAATATATTTGTGCCTGTGTTTGTTTTTCATACTTAGTTCGTACTACTTAATATGCAAACTTGTAGCATGTTCTTTATTTGTAGAAGATAAGTAGATTTACGAGGAAGGTGTTTGGTTTTTCGCTTGTGTGATTGCAATGCTAATTAATATGTAGTGATTGCAATTTGACATATCATTCACGTAAAATATGCCTTCTGTGATGAATCCACCAATAAGTGGATTTATGAGGAAGGTGTTTGGTTTTTCGCTTGTTTTGCCTTTTTATTCTTTATTGGGTACGTTTAAAGTTATGGTTTGCATGCGTCTTCCTGGGATGCGTGTGTAACCACTCGTTGGATAGATAGGTTTACCAGATACTTTTCTCGTAAGAAATCCAACCTTCATTGACTGTCATAGGAATCAGTCCTTGCTTTTCTTGTAATGCCTGAATTTATTTTGCTGAATTTTCAGCTTTGACATCTTTAAAGCTATGCATGAAAAGTGGAAATCCTATATACAGAAGCTTCTTAAATTGCTGGGTTAGTTTTTTATGCTATTTCATCTTTTAGTAATGCTTTATCTCATAATGTATGCAAGGTTGTATTCTTGAATGCAGGAGAGAACAGTTGGCTCAGTGCTTCCTTAATGTCGACCTACACGGTGCAATCATTTTAGGTTCGAAAACTTACTCATTCCTCAACTGTTGTCTAGTAAATCTCAAATAATACTTCACCGTGATAGTCACAGTATGCTTGATGTAAATTAGGACTTTAACCATTGGTGTCTGTGTAGTTGTTCAGTGTAAAACTGCTGCCTACGTTGGGTTACATGGCATCATGGTTCGAGAAACTAAAGAAACATTTGGAATTGTTACGCAGGACAGCAAATTCGAAGGTAGTAATTTTTCTCCCCAGCAGAACATGATGGTTATCTTTAAGATATATTCATCTTTTGTTTGGTTCAAATTGTTTGACTGATTTCATGAATTCGGTTTTTAATTTGCAGTGGTGCCCAAAAAGTTATCTGTTTTTATGCTCGAAGCTAATCACTGGAAGATTACATTGAATGGAGATAAACTTGTATCCAGAAACTTGGTCCCATAATTTTTGCTATGAGTGAGTTCTCCACTTTAATGTTTTTGAGTAAATATCAGTTAGAGCCTCAATACTTAGGTTGAACACCTAATATCAGTTCGAATGCCAACAGCTGGCAGAAGAAGCCGACATGCTTGATAATTTGGCGAATACCGATATATAGGACACGACATGCTTGATAATTTTAGAAATTTTTGGTGAGAATTTTCTCTACCTCCTGGTCTTGGAGGCATTCGAACTAGATGCTATTGAGCTCACGCTCAGATTCGTAGAAGTACGTTCTACTTCAACACCATTAGCTCCACAACCATCGACAATTTCAGTATCATTACCCACGATTGGTCGACCATGTTCCCGGATCAGCTCCTCGAATTAAGAAGAAAAAGTTACTCGTCCACGACACATGTGGATGTGGTCGACCGATATGAACTGGACAACATCCTCGTCATCGTTGTCATAATGTCATCATTACATTCAGTATGTAGAAGACAATCTTTCAAGCTTTGAGGTGTCTGGGCTTTCTGCTGCTCCAGCCAAGTTCTCCTGACCCTGATTGGCGGCCGATCCGTCGTGTTCTCCCCTGCTGTAGCCAAGTTATAAAACTGATCCAGTAGATATAATTCTGTTATTTTTCTTACTTCATGCAATTGTTTATTTCAAAGAATTTTGGTGAGTAATTTTTCAAATAATTAGAATCAAACCTTTTGAATAGCTTGGACTTTAGCTTTGATTAATACTCCTCCGTCCCACTTTAGGAGTCCCGGTCACTTTTGCACACCCATTTTGTAATAATCATAATAAATAGTTAAAGTTGAGAAATGATAAAGTAAGAGAGATAATAATGTAGAGAAGACTCTTCGCTATATTATTTTCTCTCTTACTTTACCATTTCTCCACTTTAACTATTTATTATGATTTTTATAAAATGGGTGTGCAAAAGTGACCATGACTTCTAAAGTGGGACGGATGGAATACTATTTATTAATTCATTCCAGGCCCGGAGTATATTTGGTAGGCATTTTCATGGTGGATGATAGAGAGATACTGAAATTTATTGTAGGCTGATGAGATTAGTCTGTTAGTAGTTGAACCTGAATATGATAATTTTCATTGAGGTGGAATTTACATTATACTACTATGTTATTATGCAACAGTGGGGATCATTTATTCCTTCATTCTAAGCAAAGCAAAGCTGAGTAGTAATTAATTTTCTGTGTTCTTATAATAATGATTTTAATGGGTGTTTATTTCTTCAAGTCTCAGACTTGTGAATTTTCTAAGTTCATGATACCTAATCTTTCTGCAATTAATCACCACTTTATGCATATAATTGAGATCGAAAACTACATTTGCCTGATGTTACTACTAGCATTTTTACAAAATTTAATGAGACGTGTGATACTTTATAAGCTCTTAAATTTCTAAAGATGTTCTTCGCTTATTGAAATAAAATATTAATGTATAGGGTGCGTGTGCAACCAACTCTTTGTACACAACTAATCCGAAACATACTCTCCCCGTCCCCCATTAGTTGACTCCGTTTGATTTGACATGAATTTTGATAAATATAGGGAAAAGTAAGTGGAAAAATTAAGTTAGTGAAATAAAATACGAGTGAAATAAAATAAGTTAGTGGAATATCATATGTGAAATGTAAAAGTGCTAAGTAATTAGGGACAGATGAAAAAGAAAATTTATGCCAATCAATAATCCATTGGATCGGGATCTAGACGACTAATATTAATTTTAAAGCATTGCATTGTAGTTATATAAAAGTTGCATTACGAGTTGATGCAGTATTTTTTTATTAGTACTAAAATCAACAGCAAATATTAAATATAGAGATATCAATGTTAAAGATAAAAAATAAGATATCAAACACAAGAACGAATAGTTAATCCGAGTAATTATAAAGTTTCATATACTACATGGATGGTTCTCAATTTTTGAGTTTTTCAATTACCTAAAACAAGTAAAATTTAATAATAGGAGTACTCCGTAGTAATTAAATAACATAGATAAATAGGACAAGAAGGAATTCTAGACACATGCTTTAATTGACTCCACTGTTTATTGATGTTTAATTTAGATGTCTTAATTGACGTTTATTAATGCCTGCATATGATGCATTGATATTTAGTGAGTAATTATTTAAATATACTGCTAATTTTTTCTTAAATTGTTAACTTACTAATTCATTAAAGCAGTATATTAAAAATATTAACACAATCACATTAAAATATTTATAAAATTTTGAATTGACATTTTAAGTATTAATGTCAACATAATTTATTAAAATATCAACTAAGTTTATGTTGACATTTAATAGCATCGTATTGACATTTTTAATACACTGAGGGTTAGCAACTTAAGAAAGTTACTTGTTATCACACATCCATCCATGTATATATGCCGTGAGTGAGTATGTTCTTGTTTAATCCATTTTAAAATTATTTTTTTATGAAGGTTGTTAAATTTATAAATTATATAAAAATCAAAATTTAATTAATTCTTTTATTCCTTTGTTTTCATTTATTTGATGCATACAAATTGTAAAGTAAAACAAAATTTTGATTTATTTTATTCATTTGTCCTATGGTATAGAAAAAATGGATACTTAAGCTTTATTTTTATATATGATTTATAAAATTAATAATATAGTTTAATATATTAGAAATAAATTAAATTGATAAAATAAAAACTGATGCGAACTAAATACAATATCTCATCTATTTGTGATATATTGATTATGCCATCGGGTGTAAATGTAACTTTGTGATACAGACTAAACAGGATAACTCATCCAAAAAGGCTAGTAGCCTGTTAGGAGAGAGAGCTCATTTAGTCTATATACCACACATTTGTTGTTCTCACAACCGATGTGGGAATTGAGTCCATAACATTCGACCCTCCTTTAAGGGCCAACGTCCTCATTGGTCACGGCCACGTTGGTCACGGCTGGTTCTTTGCCAGGCCACCACTCCGAGTTCTCGTTGGTCACGGCGGATTCTTTGCCCGGCCACCACTCCGTGGGTCACCACTCCGAGCGGTCCCAAACGCACTCGTTGGTCACGGCGAGTTCGTTGCCCGGCCACCACTCCGAGCCGTTTGGGCTCTCAATGAAAGCACCAATTGATGTAGACCAAACAGGAGAACTCATTGCAAAAGACTAGCCTGTTAGGAGAGAGTCCATTTAGTCTATATACCCCATATTTGTTGGTCTCATAACTAATGTGGAAATTGAGTCTGTAATCGTTTGTGGCTTGTATTTTATTAATATTTGTTTGTTAGTAGGTAGGTAAATTTAAAGCAAGTCAAAATATTGGAATTGTGCTACCACGTCCGTCAACTTCTTTAAACTAATACCACTACTAAAATGGCTAGGGTCGAAAAGAAAAACAACTTGAGATTTAGTGGGGCAACAGAATATATAGTTGAGCCCCAAACCCCACCTTTTATCGAGTTTAATTTAATGCATTAGTATGTCACATCCATTTAACATCTCTACTTGCTAAGTTACTATGTTCCAAAGAACTTGAATAAGAATAATTTCAATCTCGGCAAGGGCATCCACAGTCCGCCCGATGTATCGGGCAGACTATCGTCCATCACTGTAGCCATGCGGACGATGCCAGATGCATCGTCCGCGGATGATAGGTGTTGGAGCACGCATCGTCCGCAGTATCGTCCGCCCCACTGCGGCGACACGAACGATACTGTGGACGATGCAACGCGTTTTACATTTTTTTTAATTCTTCAAAATTTATAATATAAACTCTTCCATTTTTCTTCCTTTTATAATGGCCTATTCTCTCCTTTCTTTGTTATACTAACGATGTGGGACAATGGTAAACATAAACTAAAATTACCTATTCTCTCCTTTCTTTGTTATACTAACGATGTGGGACAATGGTAAACATAAACTAGCTTAATTATTTTTTATATATAGTTATTTAATAGCTACTCAATATAGGAACTTCTAAAAATACTATTTAATAGTTGTAATCTATTAATCTCGGATAAATTTGTAGTTGACAAAGAACTCTATTAAGATTTATTTAATCTCAACTTTATATCTACTGTACTAATATTTTATAGAATCTAGGATTTTATGGAAATATTATTCTAAGAAAATAGAAAAAGAAATTAACAAGCTAGGCTGAAACTATTTGCCAACATCTCATAAAATAAAATAAAAATTAATTTTATAAACTATATAAAACAATCATATTAATCTATTTGTATTATTTATATTTAAATTTAAATTATGCCTTTTTATCTGTAGTGAACATGTTTGGGAATAACGCAAGTTGGGAATGATGTAGAGTATGCCCTTTTTATCTGTAGTGAACATGTTTTTTATTTCTAACTCTTGTAACTTTTTTTAATTAAGTAATGTAGGATTTGCCTTTAAATCGTGGTGCTTTTTTTTGTTATTATTTTGCATGACATATTTGAAAACATAAAATTAATCAACAAAACAATAGTGAAAATTATAGGATGAACTTTAGGGTGTCCCACTGCAAGTGAAAAGGTAGGAGGATAGAATGATGATGTGGCGGAGCATATGATGATGTTATAATATTTCTAAAAGACTTCACACCGTATAATAAATAAACCAAACTTGGGAATCATCGAGAACCTAAATGCCCTAAGACCATCCACTACGCGTCTCGCCGGCGTCTCGCGTCCCGTCCCAGAGAGACGGGACCCCGGCGCGACGCGTTGCAGCTCGCCGTCCCGTCCCGCGTCGCGTCCCGTCGAGCCATGAGACGGGCTGTCTCGCCACGCGCCTAAGCGACGTGGCGCGCGTGACGCCCACTCGCCAGCCCGCGAGTGGGCGTCGTCACGTGCTGACGCAATAAATATTTTTTTAAAAATTCGAATTTTAAAAAAAATAAATAAAAAATAAAAGAAAAAAAATTGTAACGGTAATAATACCGTTTTTTGTTTTTTTTTATTTTTTTATTTTTAATTAAATTTTTTACTCTATAAATACTCCTAAACTCATCCTCATTTCACACACAACTACACATCTATTCTTCTTATCATCTAAATTTTCTCTCAAATTTTCTCTCAAATTTTCATATAACAACTCAAGATGTCCGGCGACGGCGACGGCAACTACGGCGGTTCCGGCTCCTGCGGGTTGGATCTCAACGCGTTCGGTGATTGGGAGACCATGATCAACACATTGGGCGGTTCCGGTTCATCAACGCCGGGGACCCAGGGTTCGGCGACGCCAGGGGGTACCAACCACCCAATTTTGACCTTGATGCATATGTCCGTCCCTCCGCCCCGCGGTATTCGCAGGGATTATCCTAGATCCGGGAGGATTTTCCCGTTGATCCCACGCCGGGAGTAGGCCGAGGCAGTGGAGGTGGCCGAGGCGGTGTACAACCCCAGGCGGGCGAGGACGAGGAGGAAGAGGAAGAAGAGGAAGATGATCTAGGCCGGCATCCGTACAACAACCTCGAAACGCTGGCGGTGTACAACGCCTGGATCACCGTCTCGTACGATCCCATCGTCGGGAATCAACAATCTCGGAAGTGTTTCTGGGAAAAGGTCTGCGAGGTCTACCACCAGATAAAGCCGAAAGACTCCCGCAAGCACAAATTTAAAATGCTCCGCTCTCACTTTGACCGAGTCGACCGACAGGTCAAAAAATTCTGCGGCATCTACTCGGCCGAAGAGGCGCGCTACCAAAGCGGCGCAACGGCAACCGACATTTTGACGTCCGCTTTGCGCGCCTACTACCAGGACGAACGTCATCAATTCAGATTTGTTGATGTTTGGCAGGCCGTCAAGGACGAGGAACGGTGGGCAGGCAGTTTTCGCTTTAGCTCGGGCTCAACCTCGAAGCGCACGAAGCATACGGCGAGTGGCCAATACTTGTCTAGTGGTGACACCGCTGAGGGCATCAGCCAACCTGAGGCTGAATCCCAGGAGTTTGCGGGTACGGTCGGCGAAGCTGGAGGATCCGCGAGTGGGCGCCGTCGGCCGTAAGGGACGAAGGCGGCGAAAGCGGCTAGAGCAAGGAAGGGCCGAGGCGAATCAAGCCAGCCGGCCTCGGGATCGGGCTCGCGGGGAGGCTCGGACACACTTATGGTGGCGTACATGACCGCCACAATGGCGGACACTTCCCGCTTCTCGTACGCCCAATTCACGGCCTGGTGGAACGGAATTGTGTATATGCAGCACAACTTGGCCTTCCGACTCCCCCTCAACCTCGACCGCCTCCGGAGATGATTAGCCGGCGGAGTAGTTTTTTTATTTTTCTTTAAATTTGTATTTAAAATTATGTTGTGTGTTTTTTTATGTTGTGTGTTTTTAATAAAGTGTGTTTGTTTTAATTGAATTGGGTTGAGAAAAAAAATAAAAATGAAATTGAATGAATAGTAATTAAGGGACGGAATAAGGGACGGTTAAGGGACGGAGCGTTGCAGGTTCCGTCCCTTAGTTAAGGGATGGAGGAAAAAAGGACAGTGGGGCCCTCAAATAGTGGTCAAATAGTATTTAAGGGACGGTTTAAGGGACGGTATAGAGACAGCGTAGTGGATGGTTTAAGTTGTAGGGGCCGTGTTAATAACCAATTGGGTATGTTATTTTTCAAATAAAAAATTGTAATAGTTGTAATATAATTATTTTGTGTGGATGGTCACAAAAAGAGCACAAAATAATTATAAGTGACATTAATCAAATTCTCTATATTCTAGTTTCAATTCAAGCTTCTATAGCTACAAATTTCACCAATAGATCGTGGAAAACTCGGTTCATCAAATCCATGAAAACTGCCGTCGTACTTTTATTGTACGACGATTTCAAGCATTACAACTCCTGGTATCTCCTGGACCTGTTATCGCCATTATCGCTTCCCAGCTGATAGGCCTAGGAAATTTCCCTATGTAGTACAAATGCTCCTCAGGGAATGCATCAGGTATAGCTTCGCACACTTTTTTTTCCATCTCTCTCCCTTAGAGAGAGCTGCGCTTTGTGTTATCCAGTGAGAGACAAAAACAGAGGATAAGATTGGAATGTTGTTAAACTTTGTATTACAGAATGTGATCATATTCTGGGGAGAATGTCAACGCCTAATACAAATTATGTTACTGGGGGAAATGTCAACGCCTAATATAAATTCTGTCATTGGGGGGAACCGGTGGAACCGGCCGGTCGGACCGGTTGGACCGTGAACCGGAAACCGGTTTCTATTTTTTCATGATTGGTCCTAAACATATGACCAAAATACGAATTTGGTCTATAACATTCACTTTTTGAAAAACATGTCCATAACAAATGAAATCCTTGTCGAAGTGGTCCTTTTTTTATGGTTCCGTAAAAAAAACTAACGCCTGGGACTGATCTTCCTGCCGCTGAGGTTTCTAGGTTTTGGCGTGATCATACTTGGCACCGCCTCCATTTGCAGCGGCGGACGGCGTCTGCGATCCCGATGCGGGGGTCTGGCGGCGGCGATTGGCGGAGGTGGAGGCGAAGTCCTCCTTGTCGGCAAGCATGACCGAACGAAACACATAGAAGTCGACCGGCATTTCCTAAAGGAGAGTACCGAGGCTAAGATAGTGGAACTCCCGTTTGAGAGAGACGTTAGGGAGTATATAAGTGTAGTGAGGTGGGAGTATCAAGTATTTGCGCATTAATGAAGTTATAGTTTAATTGATTTAGTTAAAGATAGCCCTAATAGGTGGCCCAGTCCAGCCTCTATGAACCTTGATCTGATCCATTACAATTACAACTCGTGGAACGCCGTCGTTGCAATCGTGGCGGACAGCGCGCGCCTCGTGCGTGCTGTGTAAGTGTGTTCATTCAGTGTAGTCATCGGTAATTGATTTGCATAGGGAATTTCATCCCACGAAGTGAAATAAATAATGTAGTCTTCAATCAACAACCTAATATTAAAAATAACAATACTAGCAGCACTAACTAATAATTAACGGATGTCACATTTAAATAAAATTTTGATAATGTTCGGACATTTTCAATAGTACGGTGTATTTAATCAAAATGAAGGATAGTTTCAAATGTATAAAAATATTGGCCATATCATGATTAAATACACATTGGATTATTGAACAAGAATTATATTTCCACGTTAAACATAAGTAGTAAATCACATTGAAATAAACAATAATGTAATAACTCACAAAATATATTTTAATTACATTTGCCTTGAACCTCATACACCTATATCAAAAATTGTGAGCAATAATAGTGGTAATATTTATCCAGCACCCACTCATGAGTACGATTAGTGTTGCCCACGGTTCACGAACCGGCGGTTCCGGTTCGGTCGAAGGCGGAACCGGAACCGAACAGTGAGGCTATTTCACGGTTCCGGTTCCGGTTCGGAACCGCCGGTTTTTCCGGCGGTTTAGGTGGTTCCGGTTCGGAACCGGCGGTTTCGCGGTTCGGTTCTATTTTTTTTTTTGAAATTTGGATTTATACAACAAATTGGAACAAGACAATGTATAATTCAAATAGAAATACGGCTAATAAGGAGAAAATGATATCAATTTTATTGAGTTTGAGTTGTAACGGACAACGATACATTACAAATTACAATATATATACATCTACAACTACAAGTATACAACATACAACAATGTAATATAATTTACATTGAAAAAAACATGAAATGGAGGAAAAAAATTAAATTGAAAAGGGCTTGAGCTCAACTTAAACTTTCAAAGTTAAACTTTTCAAATTTAAGTTGAGTTGCCTACGTATCCACAAGAGGGGTAAATTGGAGACAAAGAGAGAGAATTGTGAGATTGAAGAGAGAAACTCTTATTAACACAAGAGTGGGGTAAATGTAAATGAGGATAGAGGGGGGTATTTATAGATAAAAATGAGGGGGAAAATGGAAGAATTCGAATTTGAAATTTGAAAAAAAAAAATTTGAAAATTTCGGAAAACCGGCGGTTTTGGCGGAAAACCGCCGGAACCGCCAAAACCGCCGGTTTCCGGGACAAAACCGCCGGTTCGGTCAACGAACCGTCTGCAAAAGCTACGCCATTGTTGCCTCGTGTTCCGCGCCGCATCGAAAGCCACTGAACCGGCGGTTAACCGCCGGTTAATCGACGAAAAACCGGCGGTTCAGGCCGGTTTTGCCGCTGAAAAGCTGCCGCCGGCGGCCCCATCCCTGACACCTTGTTTTACGCGCCCGAACCGGCGGTTTTGCCGGTTAACCGGCGGTTCCGAACCGTCCGGAACCGGCGGTTCGGTGACGGTTCCGGTTCGAAAAATCTTGAACCGGAACCGGACCGCGGTTCAAAATGCGACGGTTCCGGTTCGAGAAAATTGTCACGGTTCCGGTTCGGAAACCGCCGGAACCGGAACCGGTGGGCATCTCTAAGTACGATTTCTCAACAAAAAGGAAAAAGGAAAAAGGAAAAAGGAAAAAGGAAAAGAAGCAGTTTTTCAATAAAAAGGCAAGAAAAAATAATCCAATATTTGACGAGTGTCGGTTATAGTATACTATAATTTTTGTTTATGTTACCATTACCAAACAAAGCGTTACTTAGTTCTGTTATTCACATGGAATAAGTAATAACAAAGGCAAGAGAAGAAAGAGGCTCTCTCTCTCTCTCCCCAGAGAAGAACAATCAGATTAGAGAGATTGTTGAAGTTCAAAGTGGTAACTAACTCTACACACTGCTAATTCTTTTTTTTTTCCTCTGTTAGCTAAACACTTCCTCTTCTTAAACATCTGTCTTAATTACTAAATCTTTTTTCTCCAGTTATATCAACCTCTCAATACAGAAAAAAAAACTTGTTCTCCTACAAAATATTGTGTGTGTGTGTGTGTGTGTATGCTATCATGGTACAGTGAGATTCTTTCCATTACTAGTTGTTGGTCTAGGATCTTTTTTTGCCAAATAAAATTGCTATTTTCGTGGGAAAGAGTGTCACAGTTTCAATGTGGGGCTTCAAATTATTGACATATTCACCCTATTATTTTCAGACCTCATGCTCTGCTGTATATTCCCTTTCCCTTCATCATTTTGTTACCAACCTAGGCATACTTAATTAAAATGCCAGTTTCGAAACATCCATCTCAACGCCAACAAAGGCATTGTTAAGTATGATTCACGTTTCAATACCAATGCAAAAATGGAGAGTGTTAATTATTTATTATCATGCTGTCCAAAAAATAATGATATTACTCAATAGTGTAACGTCTGGAGTAGAAAGTAAGGAATAGAATTGGAAAGTGAAATATTTGCTAATCTTCTTTTCTTTTCTGTTTTGTTTTGTTTTTCTTGTGTTGTGGGTTTGGTTGTTGGAACTGGTGGTTGGTTCTTTAGTTTCCCTTTGAAGGGATAATATACTCTGCTTTATTCTTCTTCATTTGCCTTATTTCGTTTTCGATCTTTCGATGAAGATGATCAATGATTACAGGTTCGGATATGTCTCGTTGCAACAACTCTTATGAGTATATTATAGTCTGAAATTTTGCAGGGCTGTGGCTCAAGGTGGCCCTCTGATCACACTTTTGCTTTCGATATCATCGTCGTTACTCGAATATGCAGACCACTACATCAAGGTATCGAAAATTTAAATCGTATTGCATTTTATGTTGCTAGATATGAAATGTGTTCTATTTTGATGCAGAGGTGGCGGAGCTCTCGTAAAATCATCTGCTTCTACGCTTCAGAGCCCCAGGAAGCTAAAACCGTCTGCTTCTTCTATAAATCCGAGTATCAAAACCACTAAAACCATTGATCGGAGGCTACCACCCACTCACACTCAGGTATTATAGTCCCATTTTGACTCGGCATTAAAATCAATTATGAATGAAATCAGATAGTCTTTTTTGATGATCAAATGGCAGAAAAAGCGGATAACGCAGATCGAGGAGGATTTGAAGAAGGTCAAGGAGCAGCTGAGCTCGAGCGAGTCATGGAAGCGAAGGGCTCAGCAGGAGGCTGAGGAGCCAAGAAGCAGGCCGCAGCTTTGGCAGCCGAGCTGGTGGAGTCTCAGAATCAGCTCAAGGAGCTTTCTGAGAGCGAAGAAGCTCGGCTGCAGGAGCTGCGCAAGATATCTCAGGAACGAGACAGGGAGTGGCAGTCTGAGCTTGAGGCCTTCCAGAAGCAGTACTCCATGGACTCTGCCGCTCTGGCCGCGGCCATGAACGAGATCCGGAAGCTCAAGATGCAATTGAATAGGGTCTCTCACTCGGAAGCGGCTCAAGCCAGGCATGCGGAATCAGCACATGCCGAGGTCCAGAGCTTGAGACTCGAGTTAACAGAAACTCTCGTTTTAGTTGAGAGACTAAGAAACAATTGAACGATAGCAGAGATTGCGAATCACAAGCTCTAGATGAAGTTAACAGAGCTGAGAAGCAGTTGGAGGTCGTTAAAAATGCTGAGAATGAAATCAAGTTGAAGCATGACAGTGTCCTCGAATCGGACAACTCTTTGCTGCTCGATTTGGAGAAATCCAACGGTAGAGTGAAGTCGTTGGAGGAGCTCGTCGCCACGCTGCAGGCTGATCTAGATAGCCACAGCAGCATCTCTGCAAACTATTCAGCTGAAAATTAGACCGAGATATTTCCCAACTCAACGCCTTGAAAAGCGAAATAGATGAATTGAGATCCGCCCTCGGAGATGCTGAAAGGAGGTACCGAGATGAGTACATTCAAAGCACGATGCAGATCCGGAACGCCTATCAGCTCGTGGAGCTCACGAGATCAAAGTCATCGGAGAAAGAAGCTCAACTTGAGGCGAAGCTGCGAGAATCAAGAGCAGAAATCGATGAATTGAGGATTATACTTGTTGAAAGGGAAAAACGCGGTGCAAGTCTCGAAACAAGAAGAAGAAGATGGTGATCAGCTCCAGTTGGAAGTGCTCAAGGCCAGTTTACTCGACAAGAAGCGCTTCTGCAGGCCACAGCAGCAGAAGAAAACGAGAGGCTGAAGCGCGAAATGAATAAGGCGCGGAGCAAAGCAGAGGATGAGGCGCTGGTACTAGCAGAGTCGTCAAGAGCTGCAGAAAAGGTAGCGCTACTGAGGCTCGACTCATTGGCGGAGGAAGCGGATAAGAGCTGCAAGAAAGTGGCACGCGTCACTGAGCAGCTGGATGCAGCTCAGGCATCTAATGCGCAGCTGGAGGCCGAGCTGAGGAGGTTGAAGGTGCAGTGCGATCAGTGGAGAAAAAGCGGCTGAAGCTGCTGCTGCGATGCTGTCCACGAGTGATAATAGGGAGAGACGAGGCTCGTTCGACTACCATTCAATCACTAGTAACTGAGCTCTTCGCAATCTGATGATGAAGATGATGATTCGCCGAAGAAGAATAATGGGAACATGCTCAAGAAGATCAGGGTGCTGCTCACGAAAGGCCACAAGTAGAAGTCAAGTTTTTCATTTTTTTTCCTGCTGCTTTTATTCACTATGTCATTTGAAATTTGTGTGAATTCTTCCTAGCATCTGGCGGCGTTATGGTCAGTTTTGCATGTTGTTTTTCTTGTTCTTGTAACTACTAGTATTTCTTTATGTTATGATGATTATAAACTGCACATACAATGCTTGATTGTTCCAATCATCAAGAGTCCTATGAAATGGTAAAGTGGCATGAGCCCCATTGATTTTGGTATACAATACAATGACTGTGTATGAGAATATTGTTACATGTTCTGAAAGCTTCATACCCTATCTTGTTGATCATCCGGATCAAGGCGCCACTCACTCCCATAGTAGGAGTTGGGCAGTCCCAACCAGAACTTGAAGGCCTCCGCCGCTCTCTTCCTCTCCTTCCTCCTATCCTGCCTCGCCCTCGACGCGTGCTTGCTCGTAAACATCCTCGTATGCATCTCCACATATATCCTCTTATACTTGGTCCTATTCGGATGTATTCCGTGCTCCTCCATACAAGCTATAATCTCCAACGCCTTGGTAAAGAAAGCCGCCCTCACACATATATCCGCCAGCGTATCGAAGAAGCCCTTCATCTGGTTTCAGATCCACACCACACCTCTCCTTTATCTCATTCCACACCAGCAGGGCTTCCCCCGGTTTCTAGCCAAGGCTATCCCGTTTGCTAGACTCCCGTATGTAGCCACGTTCGGCAACATCCCTTCCTCCTTCATCTTCTCCATTACACTCTTTGCCTCCTCAATCAGCCCCAGCTTGCAATACCCTTCCACCAGCATATTCCACGCAACCAAATCAATTTGACGCGTGGATCTTTCAGCATCTCCTCAAACACCTTGCTCGCCAGCTTTGGCTGCCCGGACGAGGCAAACGCCTTCATCAAGGTCGTGTAGCTCACCTTGGTGGGTGCTATCCCTCTCCTCCGCATCTCATTGAAGTAGCTGAGCGCGCCTGCACAGTCATCAACAAGTATGCATCCGTCAATCAAGGTGTTGTATGAGATCACATCCGGTTGGATCTCAGCCTCCTCCATCATCTCCCTCATCAGATCTTCCGCCTTGTCAATCTGCAGGCCGGTGGCAGTACCCTTTGAGGAGGATGTTGTACTGATCAAGTTAGCCGGGACCCCAATTCTCGCCATCTCCACAAGCACCAGCGCGCTCTGTCCATCGCCCCTGCCTTCACGAACGTGGATATGACAGTGGTGTATGTGACGTGGTCCGGATGCTGGAGCTGTCTTTCTCGTCTCATCGCCTCCAGCATCCTCACCACGTCTGCCACGCGCCCGGCCTTCATGTAGCCTTTCATCAACGTTGTGTACA
>NW_024598830.1:0-27102 GCF_004379255.2 Salvia splendens
TTGTTCATACTCTTTCAGGACAGGGAGAGTATTATTAGAGTTAATTAATTAAACTTGATATATTTGTGTGAACTAGATTAGATATTCCAAAATACGTATCAATTATCATATTGATAAATTCCCTTTTAATGTATACGTGAATTCATATAATTACAATTCTAAATTTTCTAAGATTGATATATATATATATAATATATATATATATATAAAGTTTATTTTTAGATTTATGATCATAAAAATGTTATTTATGATCATAACAATGTTTTATACACAGAGTATTATTTATGAATTTATTAAATTTGTTATTATTTTATATAAGATTAAATTATTGTTTCATACATTTCTATCTATGTTTTTTTATGCCATGTAAATATTGTTTGATTTTTTAAAATTTGAATAAGGGCATCCGCAGTGGTGCGGATGTCCCGGCGGACATCCCGCGGACATCCCAAAAACACCTCCTGCCACGTCATACGGACTTCCCACTGCGGATGCCACGTCATACGGACATCCCACTGCGGATGCCACGTCATACAGACATCCCACTGCACAGTGGCGGACATCCCCAAGGACATCCCGACGGATTTCCCACATTAATAAAAATTTACAAATTCACAAATTAAACAATTTACGGATTTAAACAATTCACGGAATTAAAAATTCGACGCAAATACGGATATCTTACAACCACTTTATTAAAAAAAAGATACATAATTATAAAAAAACATACATAGTAATTAAAAAAAATTACATAGATAAAAAAAACCGCCGGCTAACTCCTCGGATTCCCCCCCGCCAGTACCCCCGTCGTCGCTGCCGCCACCCCCCTCGTCGTCACTCCCCGACATGTCTCCGAACCCTAAATCGCGCTGTATACTGTTGATGACGGGTTTAAGCGACCGCTTGTAATGGGGGTCGGTCGATTAACGCCATTCAACCATCGCACGTAACAAGGTTTCATGTGCTGCGATGCGGGCGAAGGAGGGGTTCTAGGGATTGTTTTGGGTGGGCGCTGCCGATTGGGCCTCGGCGGATCTGCTGGCGCTTCCCCTCGCAGTCCGAACCGCCGCCTTTTGCCTAACCGGGCGACGGCGGCGGTTCGACGATATGGGTGTCGGGAATTCTACCTCGGCGGGGGAGTTCGTGGGAACCAGCACTGCTACTGTACTCCCCGGAGGCTGATCTTCGTCCGCTTCGGCCAGCCAGATTCAACGCCCGCAGTGAACTTGGGTGAAGACAGCACCACAAGATAGACCTCCCAATATTTGAATTCCCCGAACCCCTTTTCACTGTCGGGGAACTGCTGGTGCGCCAGAAGCTTCACATCCTCGGAAGACATGCCGCTGGTTGGCGAGCGGAGGTTGTTTGTGTAAATGCCGGTAAATCGGCTGAGCTGCCTCCTCAGCCGCTCCCACTGTTTCCGGCATTGCTCTCCGTTGTGAGGCTTCCCCCTGGCGGTTTGAACTGGAGGTAGCTTTGGCTAATGCGCCACCACATCCTATCGATGTACTGGTTCGCCCCGACGTAGGGATCCTCCACTACGCTGATCCACGCCTTCGACAGCGCAATGCACTCCTCCATGCTCCAGACGGTCCTCTTGTTCCCGTTGGACCCCTCCACTGCCTCACCACCGTACATCGGGACGGGCGAGGTATTGCCTCGTCCCCTGCCCCTCACTCTCCATGTCCTCCCTATCGTCGTTGGTGCGGTCTGTGGGAGAATCCGGATCGGAGATAGCCCCAACTCCTCCATCGAGAACGTGTCGATGCCAGTGAACTGAGTCTCGAGAGGAGTACTCGGGGGGTTGTCCGTCGACAGTAAATCCATATAGGGCCGGTAGACGTTGTCCACCGGTGATTGGGGGGGCCTGCCTACTCCCCCCGCAGCCGCCGTCGACCCCTGCATCATCCCCGACATCATCATACCGGGCATCTGAGTCATCATACCGGGCATTCCAGGCATCATCCCTGGCATTTGGGGCATTCCGGCACTCACCCGGGCATCTGGGACCTTTGGGGCATCATACTATACCACTGCGGGTACATGTTGTAGTACCCGGGCATCATCCCCGCCGCCATTTGAGGTTTGGGCATCATCCCCGGCATTTGGGGCATCGCGGCGGACACCGGCGTACTCCCGCTACCGGGAAAATAAGGCGATTGTGACTCGCTCGTAGCGGGGGAATCGCTATCGTGATGCTCCATTGTTCTTCGAAAGAAAAGTATTTTAGAGAGAGATACTCGTTAATACAAGTGGTGCGAATGAAATAAGTGCAACGAGACGTATTTATAGAATTTTAAAAAAAATTAATGCAATAATCGGGACGTCCGCGCTGACGTCCGTGAGAGTCAACGCAATGGCGGGTGTCCGTATCCGCGTCACATGCACACAATGGCGGACGTTCTGCGCGAACGTCCGACACGCCTATCTGACGTCAGTTGAGACGTCCGCCATTGCAGATGCTCTAAATATTAAAAGTTCATCCATCGAGTATGACATTAATCGTTAAAAGAGTACAGAAAAGACATAAAAGACACGAACGTGTAATTTGTATCTTGAAAAAAATAAGGAAAAAAAATGGTGAAAGAGAAAAATTCGATAATATCGGAACTTAGAGTGAGAGTTGATGGAAGTTTTGGCACGGTCGTTGGATTGGAGGTGAAAGATGATGATGTTTCTAAGAACGGAAAGACGATTAGGGCACCCGCAATGCTGTGCCGTTGCGGTTCCTATGCCGTTCCGGCGGAACGGTTCTGCGGCGGCACGCGTTGCGGGGTGCGTTCCGTCGCCGTTCCGTGCCGTCGCCATTCCTATGCCGTGCCGCGTTCCGTTCCGGAGGAACGCGGAACGGAACGTTCCGCCACGCGTCGAGGCGACGTGGCGGCCTCCCATTCGACGCGTGAAGCCCACTCGCTGCCCCCCGCGAGTGGGCTTCGTCCGGTGACGCAATAATTCATTTTTTTTAAAATTCGAATTTAATAAAATTTTTTTTTTTGCAACGGTAATGAGACCGTTTTTTTTATATCCGTTTTTTATTTTTTTTTAATTTTTATTTTATTTATTTACTCTATAAATACTCCTATTTCATATTTATTTCAATCACAAACACACATCTATTCCTCTCTATTTCCACCCCAATTTTCATCTCAAATCAACTATATTTTCCTTCTCCCAAATTTAATCAAACTAATGGATCCTTATGAACAAATGCGTCAAATATTGGAACAATCACTTGAAGAAGATCGACGACGGGAGGCGGAAGAAGCCGCGCCGCCCCAACGACGCTCCCGTACGTACATCCATCGTAACCGGGAGGAAGCCGCCGCAAGGTTAGTACGCGACTACTTCTGCGATAACCCGGTTTGGGGAGATACGTACTTCCGTCGCCGTTTCCGCATGGGGAAACCGTTATTTCTCCACATCGCGAATACTTTGGCAGCCCGGGAAGAGTTCTTCCAGGAAGGGTTCGACGCGGTCGGTCGTCCCAGCCACACGACGCTGCAGAAATGTACTGCAGCAATCTGCCAGCTTACGTTTAAGTTGTAATTTTTTTTACTGTTGTGTGTTTTTTAATAAAGTGTGTTTGTTTTTTAAAGTGTGTTTATTTAAATTGAATTGGGTTGGAAATAAAAAAAAATGAAATTGAATGAATAGTAATTTAAGGAACGGTTAAGGAACGGTTAAGGAACGGAGGGTTGCAGGTTCCGTTCCTTAGTTAAGGAATGGAGTAAAAAAGTACAGTGGGGCCCTCAAATAGTGATTTAAGGAACGGTATAAGAACGGTATAGGAACAGCGTTGTGGATGGCCTTATACCCTTCAAGTCTACGAACCGCACGTACAGTAGGAACACGATGAAATGAATGCGTATCTTGACTGGTTCAAGAAAAGCGGGGAAGATGCCAAGAGGGGCACAAATGTCTTTTCAGAGACTGGGTCCATTCCGCAATTAAAAATGCATCGCCATCAAAGCAGCTATCAGAGGTCCAAGTACTACCAACAACTGCAATACACACAGAATCATCCCCATTTTCTTGCTTTTTCAGCACCCTCCCATCATCAATCTCATGCTATGCTACACTCTCTCTCTAAAATTAAAAAAATAAAACAGGTATTCTCTTCTAGAGAGAGAAACAGAGAGGGAGGGAAGTAGTCCTGTAAATTAACTTACATAAAAAGGAGATAAGTTGGGTTGCCAGAAATGCCCTTCTGCAACACCCCAAAAGTCCCAATCTTCATCATCAACTTCAAACAACAATGTTTTTATTTTGGCGCAAATTATGTGGGCTTTTTCGGTCAGAATTTTTTCACAAGGAAGCAAAGAAAGAACCTTCGCCCCAATTTTCTCTCTCATTTCCTCTCCTATCTATCTATCTTTTCCATTTTTTTTCTTTTTCTACATACAAACCCACCTCTCTTTATTGCCTTTTCACCAATCTTCCATCCCCTCTCTACATCAAATACCCTCCACACGCCTAATTTCATATTAATTTCGTATTAATTTCCCCCGATCTTGTTCAAGATCGCAGCTTTTTCTGTGATCGAATGTCTAGGAAGAGTAAAGGGGCGGTTTTGGATCCGTATGGAATTGAGGGCGCCAAGGCTAGGCTCAAGTTTCAGGCTCTTATGCAGGACTATCACGAGCTCGAAAAGGTGTCTTTTTTGGGAGATCTGATGCTTTGTTATGTTATATTTGATATGCTTGTTGATTTTGTGATCTTACTCTTGAATGAAATATATGTTTTTCTTTTTGTTTTTTGGGTTCTTGATGTTCTTGTTTTGTCCCTTAATTTGTATACTTGTGTTTACATCTCTATGGCTTGTTATTAGATCTGATCTTGAAGGAAGGAAGGCCTGTTTTAGCTTTAATGCAATTCATGAGATTGTATGAGACACACTATGTGTCTCTTCTTCATGTTAAGATATACTCCCCCGTCCCAATAAATATGGAACATTTGGATTTTGGCACTGAATTTTATTTGGTGTCGTTTTGTGAGTTAATGAAGAGAGTAAAGTAAGAGAGATGAAAAGTAGAAATGATGTTTTTATTTAAGGAAACGTTTCATTTTTAATGAGACGGAGGGAGTATATTTTTCGTTGTTTGGGTGGATAGATAAAATGAATAAGGAGCTAAGTTATTCACTGATTTTTTTTATTAAGAGAACGTAACTTGCTTTAGTTGCGGAATAGGTTGATTTATAGGTTTATGATGTTGCAGGAGGCTGATGTTATGAGAAGCAAATTGGATATGGTGAAAGACAGAAAGCTGATGCTCGCAGCTGAAGTTCGGTATGCAATTTGATTCGATACCGTATGCCTTTGCCTCCAAAATTTTCTTGTGGTGTATATGTTTTCGAAAAAATGGTGGTTTCTATCAATGGCTTGGTCCATGTCTTGTCTACAGTATACGTTTCTTACTTTACTATTTTTGCACTGCGTTAGCTTTTGGCGAGTTAAGTTCGTTGTTATCTTATTTTAGTATCCTACGCTTGTGTTACGCTGATCACTATCACAATGTAACAATTAGGTTTCTACGGAAAAGGCATAGGTACCTTGTGAAGACGAAGGATGTGAATTCACCACAAGAACAAAATCTTGTACAGACGCCAAACCTACTAAAGCGTGCTAAAATCACAAAGCAACAGCTTCTGATTGGAAAAGAAGCGAGTCAGCATAGATTGCCTTTAGCTCCAGAACCCATCTCGAAGAAGAAACTAGTTGCTCTGCCTGATACATTTCCAGTTAGTGATCAGCCTCGCAAGAAAAAAACTTACAGCAGGAAGGGACATGGTATTCCACCTCCGGTTTTCGATTTGAACCACAAAGGAGTAATGCGTATCAGCAAAGAAGCAAACATAGTGGCGGCTCTTGACAGAAACTCCAAGGAAAGAATATTTGGTGCAAATGATGCAATGTTTAGGAATTCTAATTCTGCTGCTACTTTTGATTTGAACCTCGAGACTATTCCTAGTGAGAGAGAGGTTTCATTGCCAACCCGAGCTCCAATATTTGATCTGAATGAAATCTCGGTAGGTGGTTGTTTTCACTCAACCTATGAAAAGTTTCGTTTGCTGCACATTCTAATTGTTCTCGATATTTCCAGACAGGGGAAGAGGATTTCCAGGGTAGTGGCGAAGCAAACAAGTTTGATGACACCAAGAAAAGTTTAATGAGAGGCATAAACGAAGAGCAGCAAAATGATCTGAAACTGTCCATTTGTCGAAATGCAGGGGAGGGCTCGTCTCGTGCTGGGAAGCGAAAAATATCATGGCAGGATCCCGTTGCACTGAGAGTTTGAAGGGAGGAGTCTGGTAGGCAAGATACAGATGGATGTGTAATCGTGCACGTGCCTGACTGGTCTCAAACTGCTTTGAAGTTCAACTGTAGGGTTATGCATCTCCTCAATGTAGCTAGTTTTATGTGTTACTACTATACAGACTGGTATGATGGAAGCAACTCACTTCAATTAGTATAGAATCTACCATGTTGCATAGGATTTTGATGAAATAGACTCAGCTCTTTTCCCTCTCATTTTGATGTAATTTTAAGTCTTTGTTTATAAAATGTTATCCCAATACGCATTCTCCCAACCCACAAATTGGACAAACATGAAGACTGTTTATAGTTTCTTAAACTCAAACTGTAGAAATAAGAAGAAGACAGCTTATATTGTTAAATGGGAACGGATTCGCCATAGCAAACAGCATTTGACTAATTGGACATGAACCATAGCAGCTCAACTCAAGCAAGCATCACCAGAGACTTGTCTTCACAGCTGTGAGATCTTCTGCAACTGTTTTCTCCACTACTTGGTTTGAAGAAGACGACGTTTATGTTTTTTACCCTGTTGGTGCATTTTCATGACCTTCTCAGTGAGCACACCAACCTGGCACATCTCACACCAAAATTTATATGTTTCCTTCTTATCTTCACCCTTCTGTTTTCCTTTTGGAGTCACTACTGATTCTTCCTTCTTCAAGTTGTCTGGGTTGGGATTTCCCTGCAACGGCAGCAGCCAATCTGTCTCAGAGCCGGGCTTACCAAATGACAAAGGTGTGGGTGTAAGTTTCACTTCTATGACTTGATTGGATGTTCCTGAACTCTGGATAGGCTTGGCAGCATTTTTTGTACAAAGCCCTATCATAGATTTGTTCGCCTTCAACGCAGCCACCTTTGACTGGTGCCTCTTTCCCTTAAGGTGCTCATTCAGAGTATGTTCGCTGGTTGCAGTAACTTGGCAGAGGGTGCAACTCCACTCCTCTTTCACTCTCTTCTGCTTCTTCAAGTTGCCATCTGATTGGGCACTGGTGCCCGATCCAGGGTTAGCCCTCTTAGCTCCAGTTATATTTTCGACTGGCTTAGCCTGCAATACTCGCAAAACATACTGATCATAAATATTGTAGAAAAATTACACGTGTTGATTTGATGTTACAGAATTTTTAGCTAAAAAAGAATATCGACTAGTATACGATGGGGCCTTTTAATAACTGAGTTCTGCCATATATATTTCATTCGTCATTCTGCTAATTCAAAAATTTAGAATTGAGAAGAAATCCAAAATTTTATTATCGATATAGAAATCCCTATAGGATTCCACAGTGAATGAATAATGTGAAGAAGTGAGAAAGCATGGAAAGGAAAGAACATTGGGGAGACTGGAAAACAAAAAAACAGAAAATAGGAGAAAATGGAAATAACTATATGAGATAGGAAAAAAAGTAGAAGTTGAATGACAAGAAAAAAAATGAAAAGATTAAACAGAGATTTCAGAGCATTTTTATGAAAACCAGATATAAATAATCAAGAATCACCTCCAAGCTCTCAATATGAATACATATAATCTAATATTACAACAAGTTAGACAAATACTCAACCGATTTAGTTGGGTTTCGGGACAGAGCAAAATTTCATTTCACAAGTTTTGACGTACCTTTTGCAAAGTACAGTTATTCAAGAAAAGAGTACTCTAAAATTTTATCAATTTTTTCTAATTCTTTCAAAAACTCCTATAATTTATTTTCCAATTTTCGTTCTTTTTTCTATCTACCCACACCTCTCTCCCTGTTTCCATTTTTATCTATCATTACCACCCGATGTCTGCATCTACCAGCATTGAACCAGGAACTAGATAATTCCTACACCACACTATATCACCTAATTTCAAGCTCCAAATTATATCATAGCCTAGGATTTGGGTCGTGCAGAGAAAATATCGAGACAAAAACCACTAACCTATGTAATCAAAATACTTCTGATATATTTTGACAACAAATTTAGATTGCATTGCATTTTACACAAAAGTATCCATTTTCAACCCAGTAATCCAAATCATAAAAGTTTCATTAAAGTTCAAGGCTCTACAAACACAACAATCAAAACTATAAGCAGAGAATGGCATACTGACCTCTAAAATTATTTCGTTCTTTTTGTTGCGGACCTCCAAGACATGCTTGACCTCTGACTCTTTTGCCATTGAGTCTCTTCCCATTCTCTCATCAATTGATGCTCTCTGAAACGGTAAGGATTCAGATCGTCCACCCTCACACATGTCGTTCAACATGTGCCTCTGCGAGAGCAACGTACTTCTTTCGTCAAGAAACCTCTCCTCAGCCATCGTCTCTGCCAGTGGAAGCACATTGTGTCCTCTCCTAAGAAAGGTTTCAACCATCATCAGGTCCCTCCTTAACTCAGCCTCCAAGGCGCGCCTTGTAAGGATCTTGTACATGATTATCTCGTGTCTGAGCATCTCCTCCTCGATTTCTCTCTGTATCACCCAATGCAAGTCATGGGACTGAGCTGAAGACAAAGGATGCGGATGCGGATGTGGGTGAATATGAAACTGAGGTTGAGGGTGAGAGTTAAGGCGAGCACTTAGCCCATGTTGATCATGCTGTAAATGGTGATGATGCAACCTTCCTTGTTCGTGTCCTATGTATCCATTTGAAACAAATTACAAACAAGATTTCTGTTTTACTAGAGACAGAATAGGATTTATCACCAGAATATGAAATGCAAACAACAAAGTACGAATTGGAGATGTGATGTTTAAAAGCATGATAGCAAGATTCAATACTTGAGCCCCAATGCCACTGTATAGTTTTCAAGATTTCCATTGATATACAAAAAATCTAATATATTATCCATTTTTAACTTGAAGAAAAAAGAAAGAGACATTCCAAGAGTTGAAGCGTGATCTTGATGAGCAGCGCCGCTCGATAAACACAGCAAAGAATTGACATTCTTCAATAACTATTAGTACTAGTATATTTTGAGAAAACAAAAAAGAAATTGGGATAGAATTCTGACCAACACACTGTGGTTGCGATACTGTGTGGGAGTGAAGAATGTGAGTAGAATGAGGGCGATAAAGCCCTCCGTAATCGGACGCCATTAACTATATTGGAAAGCAATGCCTCAAAGCGAACAACTTCACAAAAACAAAGAACGACGAATTTGGAAATTTTCAATTAATTAGGGTTTTCAAATTCAGTTAAATATAATCTTTAAAATTAGGACCCACATTTTATCGCTTTATGTTCTACGGAGTACTTCTGCAGGACTTTTCAGCTTCCACCCAATGATTCGATTTTGTTTTCTCGTAATTTTAAAATTCAAAGTTAATGTTAGATTTTAGAAGATTTTATTTTGTGTAATGGTTGAAAAGAGAAAATAATATATTTATATTAATATGAGAATGAACTTTTTTATAAAATGAAATATAATAATTTTTTTTAGGATAAACTAAAAAAGAAGTGTGATATTTTTTATGAGAGCGGATGGAATAGTAAAATTTTAGTTTTTTGTCAATTGAAATTTTCTAGAAAATACGAGCTGATATGTGTTTGTACGGAATTTATATGCTGAGAGATAATTTGTGAGGGACAATGAGTGCCTCATCCTTTAAATCTTCTTTTTTTTAAAATTCGCTGCTCTCTCGTAAAAGCTTTAAATTTTAAAATTCACGATATCTTTATTATTTATATGCCTACCATGTTTATATTCATAGTTACCTATTCAATTTTTTTCTGCTCTCTACGCCGCTGTCTATTTCTAAAATTTCGAGGTTACATTTGTTGATCATTTCTCTCAAACCTTCCATGTCCATATCAAGAATTAGTTACTCAAGTTTGCACTAGCACTGGTTTAATGATTTGAATTTTTACTGTACCTTTAGTTGATTTTTTTTTCAAACTTATTGTCAATTGATTACACATGATTTGTTCTAATTTATTGGATTAAGAAATTGCAGATGTTAGTTTCTTTACTATTATTTCCTTCATCTTTTGATAAAAAAAAGTTGGGAATTGGTAGGAGAAGACACGCAAAGATTATAGAGTTTTTTTTTTTATTTCGAGGGAGGTGAGAGAGAAGGGGAAATTTTTGTGAATCTCAGAAGTAAATCTATCCATACATATATACAAGACTGTCATTGTAAATTAAAAATTGTAATTTAATTTCAACTTTTTTTATATAAATCTGTACATCTCAGCGGCAATTTCACAGCTCTCATTGAATATAGTAATAAATATTGCAAAATAAGAAGACTAGAAAGAAAGCTGGACAGTCTAATATTGGAGCGGATCATCTACTCTATAATTCTTGCTCCACTCCTACTCCACATTCGTAATAAAATAAAATAATCAACCGTCACTTATTAAAATTGCCTATGGTTATAATATTATTTTATTTTATTGTGAGTAGGTGGAGTAAGAATGGAGTAGGAATTGTGGAGTAGGGGATCCGCTCCGGTCTAATATTAATAAATTGAGTAAATGTCTATAAGTTACAAAGTTACAATCGATATTTGATGTTATAAAGAAGCGAAAAGTTTTATAGGATTATTATCATGTAAGTGGGGAAGTGGAAGGGTTTTGAATAAATTCCTCATATTTTTATTTACACTATAAATATATGATAGGTTGCACTACCCAAAAACAAGAATGAGCATCAACCTTAATCTTCTTTAACAATGAATAAGTTGGGAACAAGAACGGATGAATTGTATATGGTGAAAGGAGTGGCAGCAGTCGACGATGGTTAGGCGGCTATCGTGTTTTCCGGCAATAGAAAACAGAAAATATAGAGAGAAGAGAGAGGGTGGCTATAGCATTTCTGCCAAGGATAAAAAAATAAAGAGAAGGGAGAGAGCTAGGCATGCACACGGTTCAAAAACCGCCGATTCCGAACAGTTCAAAAACCGTCGGTTCACGGTTCAACATTTTCATGAACCTGAATCGGCCGGCCAATGGTTCCGGCGGTTCCGGTTCAAAAAAACCGGCAGTTCATGGGGCGGTTCAAAATTGCCGGTTTTTGGCCGAAACCGCCGGTTCCGGGCCGGTTCGGCGGTTCAGTTTTTTTCCCTTCTTGTTTAAGTGTTTATTTCAACGAGTCTACAAGTCACAAGTCACAACTTATAAGTTACAATTTACACTTAATGTTGGACTTAAGCCTTTGGGTTGAAAGAGAATGTATTGGATGATTCTCTTTTATAACTAAATGATACCTCTCCATCATCTTTGTTTATATTAGTTTATATCTTGACTATCTTCTATTATTATAACTTAACAACAAATATAATTACATAAAATATTATTCTTTAATTCTTTATCATTATCGATTTGTTTGAGTATAAGTTTATGTGTATGTTAACTAATAAATACCATTATACACATTAAGAGAATAATTATTATACAAATTGTATTAATCTAGCGATAACTATAATATGAATAATTATTTATCTATATACAAATCATATTACTCAATAATTGTTTATTCTTTTCTATCAAGAATAAATTCACAAAGAATAATTTTATTTATATAAATTATACTACATCTATTAGAATAACAACTATTATACAAAATCATACTATTAGTCTACTACTAATATATAAATATATAAACTATATTATACAACTAAACAAATCATTCTTTAGTTATCTATTTTTTGTCATTATTATACCAATTATATTAATTGTTGTTTTTTCACATTTTATTCAATATATTAAGAAAAATTAGCAACATACTTACATTTAAATTCAATTATTTGAACACGTCCACGTTCTATAAATATACAAATTATTAGCAACATGCAATATTCAAATTTAATTAAACTATTTTAGTTGATGCTATTATTATCTATAAATTTGTCTTAGAAAAAGAATTATAACAAAAATAAAGATAAAGTTAGTGAATAATAAAATGTAGTAAAAAATAAAGAAAAATAGAGAACAAAAGAAAGTTTTCTATCCCAAATTGGAAAAAAAATGAATGAATAATCTAAACATGTAGTTATAAAAGAAAATACTTCAACATATTTTGTCCCACATTGAAAGTGAAACAAAAAATATTCAAGGATGTCTCTATAAAAGATAAACAACCAAGAATGGTTTTTTAGAATTATTAAAAGTGAGCACATTTAAATCCAATTATTATTATTATTTGAACACATCCACATTCTATAAATATACAAATTATGATTAACATGCAACATTCAAATTTAATTGAACTATTCTATTTGATTCTATTATTATCTATAAATTTGTCTTAGAAAATGAATAATAACAAAAAAAAAAGATAAAGTTAGTGAATAATAAAATGTAGTAAAAAATAAAGAAAAGTAGAAAACAAAAGAAAGTTTTGTCTCATATTGAAAATGAAACACAAAATATTCAAGTATGTCTCTATAAAAAAGAAACAACAAAGAATGGTTCTTAGAATCACAGGCCCAACAAATAAATATGGGCTATTATGAAATTATTGTATTTATTTATTTCTGAAAATTGATTTTATATATAAAAATTAATTTTTATAAATAATAAATATATATTTTAAATGTTATTTGAAACGGCGATTTTGGGCCGGTTCTGGTTTCTGAAATTCTTGAACCGCCGGCCCCATCCCCAATTAAGTACTTTGCCGCCAGGGCTCTCTCAAGACCACCCTACACCGCCGACAACCTCCTCTTGCACCACGTTGTCACCAAGCTGCGATTCTTCTTCGCCGCCAAATTGAAGGGGAAGAAGGTGTTTGTCAGGGCTGACTTTGTTAAAACTCTTAGGCCCCGTTTGGTAGCTATGTTACGATTAGATAAGATGATTAATCCGGGTTTATTTGTGCATTTGGTAGCTATGTTAATAAACTTAATAGCCCGTGTTCTTTTCCGGCTCGCACAAAGCCCATTAAAAAATTTATGTTTCAGTCACATATGTAACCACCCATTTTGGCATGTTACATATCAAGGATACCTAGTTAATTTTGCAAAATACATTTTTACCCATAATTTAAAAATTTAATAGAGTAACAAAATTAATCTAAGTTAAACAGATTAATAGTAATTGTTTTAAATTCATAAACCCTTTGCCCTCCGCCACCAAAAGAGAGAGTCCCCCGCCGCACCGCCGCCATCATCCTTTCACCTATGGGATTCTTCGACTTGAGCATATCTTACCGGGAATCCGACCACCATGCCATCGACAAACCCTCCCTGAGTGGTCCGGCAGGCTGGACATGATGGCGACCTCGCGGCGGACGTCCTCGACGTCGACGGCGGTGAGCAGCTTCTTCTTCGAGATGGACTTGCACGCGAGGGCCTCGCGCGTCTCGCGGTCGATGCAGAGGTAGGTCACGCCGAACTCGCCGCGGACGAGCTCTGATAAGTCGTATTATAGGCCTTGGTTACTGGTCAGTATGATGTGCAAAATTGATTATATCTGTAAAACAGTTGCTCAAAGTGTGCAGGTTAAGTGTTCTAGCCAGTAGGGAAGTTTCAGAATGTTCAGGTGAAAAAGGGCGCCAGCATGATCTCATACTGATCAGTATTCGTGCTGAAACGGCTTGAGATGGGGAAGACGGATAGCTGGGACGGATTACCCACAATTGAGGGCAAAGAAGTCAACTTGCAATGAGGATTTACCCTAAAATCAAGGGTAAGCCTCCCTATAAAAGGAAGCCAAGAAGGAGAGAGAAAGGAGACACATTCACTCATTCACCACCATCTTTAGGTAGAGAGTTCTCTCGGTAATACCAGTCTTTCAGCCGTGTCCCGCTTCTTGCCTCGCCGCAGCCATGATCACCTGACGCCCAGATGTTCCCGGAGTACCAGTCATCCTTATTCCAGCCAGCAAGATCATAGTTTAGGAGCCCGGAGTGGCAAAACACTTTTGTTTCGCTTTCGTAGTTTAATTTACTTGCATTTTCCTTACGTTGGATCTTTGCTGCTTTTGAATTTCACTGCTTTGAAGTATTATGTTGAAGATCCGAACAATGTTTAATTCTATGAAGTTGATTTCTATTCAGTTTGTCGAGCTGCTTTCTTTTCCTTCTGCCTAGTTAGCTTAGATCTAGAGTTTCTGGTCGTTTTGAGTATCGAATCGTGTGTTTCCAGTTAGTAGTTTATTTCATCGAGTTAGCATAATCTGTTTACTTTTATTTCATAGAGGTTTGTTTCATGCAAGGTGCAGTTATGTGTTTCTTGTCTTCTTCCATGCTGATCAGTAGGCGGGATTTCAGTTTCGATGTTTGATTTTCGATTTGGAATTTTTGATTGTAGATCTGTGTTCGTGAGTTATTAATCTGTGTTTTTATGGTGCTGAATCTGGTTTGTTTTCTGATTTTAGTTTGTGTTTGTTGAAGAAGATGATTTCAATATCCAAGTTTGGGACCACTTTTGCTTTTTAGATGCTTTTTACTTTTTGTCCTTCACCTTTAGTATACCCTGCAGATCTGTCAGCCCAGTCACCACAACTACCACTTATTCTCTGCTTTTCTGTTTAGCCTTTTATAGAAACCTAGTACTTTCCGCATATTTTCTGTTACACCGCATCCACCATAAATCCACGTACACCACTACATGTCGACCACCATTCACCCTTCCTAGTCAGTAGGACACCATCTTAATTTCCCGTCTAGGTAGAGACTCAACCCAAGCGTGGTAGCTAACCAAACCATCCAGAATATCGCCACAATAGTTTTAACGCACCATCTCTGTGGGATTCGACCTCTACCTTCACTATACTACCCAGTAGAAGAGGGTTGAGGAATCTTTGAAACCAGGGTCTAGGCTTAGTTAGGATTTCTATCCTGACCAGTAGGATATATCTTTGCTTGAACGACACCTACGCACCCTGCTGCTCTTTCAAATGGCGCCGTTGCCGGGGATGGATGGCGTTATTAGTTACTTTTGTGTGTGATACTTTGGTGTATATATTGTGTATAATTTTCCTTTTTCTTTTCATTTCAGTTTATGAGCAGTAGCTCGTCTCCTGATCAGTGAAGGCCGAAAATACTCAAGCGAGGAACTATACTCGTAACCACTCGTTCTGGCCTGTCGACCACCTTGTCTAACCTAGGCACGAGTAGTGACGAAGAGAAGGGCACCATAGAGGGACCAATACCAGAAGAGAAACCACTGTTGGAAGCCAACCCAAGGGAAATGGCCAACCAGGGAGATGAAGACCCGGAGATCGGGACGCTGAACGCACATACTGAAGGAGAGCCCCCGCAAGCCATAGTTGTTACTCCAGGGCAAACCGCCTGCGATGTGAAGCCTCATGTGATCGCGATCCTGCCTACATACTGTGGGAAGAGCTATGAAGGGCCGTATGAGTTTCTTCATGAGTTTTGTAAAATTTGTAGGGCGCAGAGGAGACCAGCAGGAGCGACTGAGGATGATTATAGGCTGAAGGCTTTGCCATTTGTGCTTAAGGGGGAAGCTAACACCTGGTTCATGCGCCTGCCCCCCAACTCTATTGAGACTTGGGCCGATTTCAAGTCAGCATTCCTGGGCGAGTTTTTTTCGTCATCCAAGACAAGCGCGCTGAAGAGGGAAATAACTAATGTGAAGCAAGGGTATGATGAACCCTTGAGTGATTATTGGGCAAGATACATGGGTCTTTTGGAATCATGTCCCAACCATCGCATGCCGGACATTGAAGTACATCATACTTTCTACGAAGGTATGAACGCGGTAACCAAGGACCTGGCAAATTCATTGTCAGGAGGAAGCTTCACGCAATTACGGGTCAGTGAAGCGAAGAGAGTCCTAAGGAAGCTACTGAATGCAAAGAAAGAGTATGACCATTCAAGGGAAGGATACAACATAGAGCGGGCTGCTGTTGCCTCGCTTACTGATCAGGAAAATAAGCTGGAGCAGAAAATGGATGATCTGAAGAAGTCACTTCTGAGTGCGATCGAGAAGAGCACTTCACCACCTCTCCCAGCTGGGAATTACAAGGGTGCAGAGCAGGGAAATCAAGGACCGAACTATGATCAGCCTAATGACTTCGGGAATATGGAGCAAGTTAATGCTGCGGGGTACTTCAATTCTAGTGGGCATTGGATTCAAGGTAGACAACGGGATGCACCATGGAGGGATCATCCAAACTTCCGATGGGGTGACGGAAGCCAAAATCAGAACCAAGGTCAGAACCAGTATAACCCCCATCCGAACCAAAACCCTAACCGTGGACCAGCAAACTCAGACTACCAGCCCAACTGGTCAGGAAGAAACCAACAATCTCAAAACCAAAACCCACAAAACCAGAACCCGAACCCTGTCTATGTGCGGCCCCACCAGAGAAACTTCCAAAATTTCCAAAATCAGCCAGACCCAGGAACTACCCAAGAAAGACTCCAAGAAGGTTGCTGAGGGACCAGTAGAGGAGAAAAAAGGGGAGAAACCATTCCCATTCCGATTTGTTACAAAGAGGAAGAAAGAGAACCCGGTTGACTACTTGTCGATTTTTGGAAAATTGGATGTCACCATACCATTCCTCCAAGCCGTGAAGCTACCCCCTCTCGGGAAATTCATAAAGGACTTCATAGCCGGGAGAGCCTAGAAGGATGGCAAGATTATGGTGGAAGGGATAGCGTCAGCAATAGTGCAAGAGAAGTTACCGCCCAAGAGAGCCGACCCAGGTATGTTCACCCTACCCATAACTTTAGGAGATGTGAAGGTCGAACATGCAATGTGTGATTTGGGGGCATCTATAAATGTCATGCCACTGTCTATCTATAACCGGTTGAAAGGAGTGAGGCTGTCAAATACTAGGGTGTTGATCCAACTGGCTGATAGGTAGTGCATAAGTCCTGAGGGAGTTTTAGAAAATGTGTTAGTAAGAGTGCATGATTTTACATACCCTGCTGATTTTTATGTGATCAAAATGAGTGAGCATGAAGCGAGTGAGTCTAGTGGAGTCTTGTTAGGAAGACCTTTTCTGAGAACGGCCAAGACAATAGTGGATATGGCTGAGGGGACTATTTGCATTGATTTTCATGGGGAGAAGTTTACCTTCGATATAAATGATGCCATGAAGAAACCCATCGATTCTGAAAATCTATGCTATGTTGATGTGATTGACCCCCTAGTCCAAGAATTTCTTGAGACCGAACTATTGCAGGAGAAACTCCAGGCTTTAGATGTTTATGAACAGGCTGACATAGAAGCTGCTGCATGGTGTGATCTGATCAGTAGCCAAGGGTTGACTGATGAAGAAATAGAAGTAGCGATCAAGGAATTCTGTCAGAAATCGGAGTTCATTGGAGCCGCAGGGGCTCAGCTACCAGTCAGTATAGAAGAACCATCAGAGGGAGATTTAGAAAAAGAAGGAGAGACTGAGAAAAACCCTCTACCCGAAGACACACTTCCACCCCAAGTTGAGCTGAAGAAGTTGCCACCGGATTTGAAGTATGCCTTCCTCGGGGGTGAGGACTCATATCCAGTGATCATCAGTAGCAGTCTTACAAGGGAACATGAGGCTAGGCTGCTGACTGTGCTGAGTAAGAACAAGAAGGCGATTGGATGGAGTCTTACAGATTTAGTGGGGATAAGCCCTGACGTCTGCATGCACCATATTAGACTGGAAGAAGGAGCGAAAGCACATAGAGATGATCAAAGGAAGGTAAACCCAAACATGCGAGAGGAAATATTGAAGGAAATCTTGAAGTTGTTGTCGCTAGGGATTATCTATTCAGTACCGGATAGTGAGTGGGTCAGCCCGATCCACATGGTCCCAAAGAAGTCGGGCATCTAAGTAGTTCAGAATGAGAGGAATGAGCTGATCCCAACGAGGCTAGTCACGGGTTGGCGAATATGCATCGATTACCGTAAGCTGAACAATGCGACCAGGAAGGACCATTTTCCCCTGCCGTTCATCGACCAAATGTTGGAGAGATTAGCTGGGAAGAAGTTTTTCTGCTTTCTAGATGGGTACAGCGGGTATTTCCAAATTTACGTAGATCCTGAGGACCAGGACAAGACCACTTTCACTTGCCCGTTTGGAACCTATGCATACCGTCGCATGCCTTTCGGCCTATGCAACGCTCCAGGTACGTTTCAACGATGTATGATGAGCATATTTTCCGATTTGATTGAGGATTGCATAGAGATATTCATGGATGACTTCACGGTTTACGGAGACTCGTTCGACTCTTGCCTTCACCATTGGATATAGTTTTGGAAAGGTGTCAAGCAAAGAGTTTGGTTTTGAACTTTGAGAAGTGCCATTTTATGGTCACCGAAGGGATAGTTTTAGGACACGTGGTCTCAGAAAGAGGTATCCAAGTGGATCGAGCCAAGGTAGATGTTATATCCAAATTACCATTCCCTACTGATCAGAAGGAATAAGGGGTTTTCTGGGGCACGCCGGATTTTATCGAAGATTTATCAAGGATTTCTCCAAGATCGCCCAGCCCCTTACCAGATTACTTCAGAATGACGTGGAGTTCGTTTTTGATGAGCAATGCAAGGCTGCTTTCAATCTTCTCAAGGAAAAGCTGATATCCGCACCTATCATAAGGGCTCCTGACTGGAACCATCCTTTCGAAGTAATGTGCGACGCCAGCGATTTTGCGGTAGGAGCCGTGCTGGGTCAGAAGATCGATGGGAAGAGGTACGTAATTTTTTATGCGTCCAAGACTCTGAATCAAGCCCAGCGGAATTACGATACCACTGAAAAAGAGATGCTGGCAGTGGTGTATTCTTTCGAGAAGTTCCGGCCATATTTGCTGGGATCCAAAGTCATAGTGTATACTGACCATGCAGCGATTAAGTATCTGATTGCCAAGAAGGAATCCAAACCACGCTTGATCCGATGGGTACTCTTGTTACAAGAATTTGATTGGGAGGTGGAAGATAAGAGAGGAGTCGAGAACAAGGTGGCAGACCATTTGAGCAGAATAATGCAAGATGGAAACAGCGAAGAAGTGCATGACAAGTTTCCGGAGGAACATTTGTGTGAGGTGATTTTTGCGCCCAGAAAAATTGATTGGGAAGAAGTGTTGAAACTTACTGGTCAGAATGATACAGCGAAAGGGAAAGAGAAGGTAGGGCAAGAGCCATGGTATGCGGACCTGGCCAACTACCTAGTGACTGGAGAGCTTCCAGAAGTACCGAGTGTTACCAAAGCACAAAGAATGAAGATCAGGAGTGAAGCAAAATACTACTTTTGGGACGACCCCTATCTGTGGAGGGTAGGGTCCGATCAAGTGATAAGGAGGTGCATTCCTGACTGGGAGCAGCGGGATGTTTTAACCCACTGCCATTCGTTAGCATGTGGAGGGCACTTCGGGTCCAAGAAGACGGCAAGGAAGATTCTGGATAGCGGCTTTTACTGGCCAACTCTCAACAAAGATGCGTACGAGTTCTGCAGGAGCTGTGAGCGTTGCCAACTGACCGGTGGAATATCTGCCCGGGATGAAATGCCGCAGGTACCTATAATAGTTTGCGAGCTATTCGACATATGGGGAATGGACTTCATGGGGCCATTTCCTTCATCCTATGGGAATCTGTATATCCTAGTTGCTGTAGACTACGTCTCCAAATGGGTAGAAGCCAAGGCCACAAGCACGTGTGAAGCCAAGGAGGTGGCCAAGTTCTTAAAGAGTCATATTTTCAGCCGATTCGGTGTGCCCAGGGCGATCATATCCGATCAAGGTACGCACTTCTGTAACCGTACAATTGAATCCTTGATGAAAAAGTACGGTGTGCACCATAGACTATTCAGCCCTTACCATCCGCAAGCAAATGGTCAAGCGGAGATTTCTAACCGCGAGATAAAGAAAATTTTGGAGAAGACTGTGAACACTTCTAGGAAGGATTGGAGTGTAAGGTTAAAGGATGCTCTCTGGGCGTATCGAACAGCCTACAAAACCCCCATAGGCATGTCCCCTTACCGGATCGTTTTTAGGAAGATGTGCCACTTACCGGTTGGGATCGAGCATCGAGCATACTGGGCAGTACAGAAAGTGAATATGGATGCTACAGCCTGTGAAGAGGAAAGGAAGCTGCAACTGCAGGAGCTTGAGGAACTTAGATTGGAGTCATTCGACTCAGCAATGTGGTACAAAGAGCGAACTAAATTGTGGCATGATCGGAATCTGAGAACTAAGGAGGTCAATGTTGGCCAGAAAGTACTACTCTTCCAGTCAAGATTAAAGCTTATGCCAGGGAAACTCAAGTCCAAATGGACTGGACCTTACATCATAACTGCACTCCGATCTAATGGGGCAGTGGAAATTTCAGGGAGTTTTTCTAACTCTGAACCTTTCATAGTAAATGGACATAGGTTGAAAATATTCAGGGATAATAGCGAGGTGGGTGTAGTGGATGAAATTCCACTACAACCACTTACATCGGTTTCATACTGATCAGTAAGATAGGAATTTGGAATTCCACGTGGCTAGTTTCTTTTGAAAATAGTTTGCATATACTGGCCAAGTATAATTCCAAATTGCCTAAGGAAGATGTAAATATTGTAAATACGTAGTTAATCTTGCATGCAAGATAATTTCTAAAAATCCAAAAATATTTTCGGGCCTTAATTTTAATTTGGAGTACACATTGACCAAGGGATTACTTATCTGGTGCTATTTCAGATTTTATTTAAGGGCCCATTTGATTATTTTCCTTATTAGGTAAGTATAGGGGGGATTATGGAGAGGACGAAAATTTGAATTAAAGTTGGTGCAGCTTTTGCAGGGTGGCAGCGGCTGGGAGTGGCGTGTGAGCAGAGAGAAGGGACACGCTGACCAATCAGAGGCCAGCAATCTCAACCGCCTCCCTTCTGAAGCGTCGCGACCGGCAACCCCTGATAACCGGTTACAACCACCTGCAACTGCTCTCTCTCACCCAAATTAAACTCACCGTCCCAACCCTTTTCCCTCACAAACCCTCATTTTCAAATTCGCTTTCAAGAAATTCTTGTCCATCTCTCTCACGGAAACATCATTCTCAACCCAACTCTCTCCAAGATATCAAACCCTACTTTCCACCACTAAATCGCAGATTTCCGATCATGGGAAGAAAGCGTTCGCCAAAAAATCAAACCGCGCCGCCAAGAAACCCAGGAGGCACAACCACAGCAAAATCCACCACCACTAGCACCGACCGCTCAGCCACCACCTATGATTTCCATGGATGCCATGATGGCATTTCTTCGTCAACAGGACCCTACTCGGGACTGGACGGCGGCGTTGGCTGGTTTCGGTCAAATGGGGGGCGTAGGAACCGCACCCAGTGAAATTCCACCATCACCGGTCAGTCACGCAGAAGTACAATCGGAGGAGGGATCTCCCTCGGCGACCGCGCCATCGGAGACCTCGGTACCAGATTCGGCGGAGCTCGACGCTGTCGCCGCCCATTACGACTCCGACCCTGAGGAGCGTAAGAAAAGGGCCAGTCAAGAAGAGACAATCCATGAGGGGAGTGGCAAAACGGAGAGGACGCCCGAGGAGGAGCCGGTGTCTCATGAAGTGGAAAGGGAGGACATAGATCTGAACGAATCAGCCCAGAAGCGGTCGTTGATGACAGATGAGGAGTTTGATTCCATCTTGAACCAAGTAGGCCAAGCAGCGGAAGCTACTGCTCGGAGGCTGAGGGTCTAGACCTCGCTTCGAAGGCAGTAGGCATGAGCGAGGAAACAAGGGAGTAAGTGAACCAGAAAGCCCGGCATACAGCTGGAAGAAGAGGAGGACAATACGATTACGGAAGCCAAGGAACAGGAACAGAGACAGCAGAGGTAGAAGCATCCACCTAGTGGCACCTCAGGTAGTAAAGCCGATTCCCATCAGACGGAAACTGGTAGTGAAGACAGACTCCAAGGCAGAGCCGGCCAAACCGCAGAGGATATCGCAACGTTGTTTGGGTAAGTGGGCAGCTAGTAAGGCGAAGCCGAACACAGAGGCAGATCCCGTGGAGATCTCGAGTGAAGAAGAAAGGACCACTCCCACAAACCTGGGGAGGAGCCTTACCTGTTACCGACCTAGAGGATACTGCAATGGAAACCAGAGCGGTATCTCCAACACTGAGTGGCCAAGGTGAAGAGGCTGACGGGATGGCTGAGGGTCTGGACCTCGCATCCAGGTCAGTAGGCCACAAGGAGACCAGTCCTACTATCCAGGATCCACTTTCAACACAAGCTGAGAAGGAACCCGAAGAAGAGAAAGACATAGATGACGGAGAGGAAGTTAGATACCGTGAAGAGAGAAAACGAAGGGGAAGGCCCCTATGAAGAAGAAGCCCAACAACAAGAAGCCACGTACAGTAAACACTGGCATAGTCATTACTGAGTCAGTTCAGCGAGTCCAGGAACACCGGAGGGAGCGAAGTGATAGCGAATACGCTGCCAGCGAGGAATCAGCCTCCGACAGCGATATCTCTTTGGAGGATGAGGAGTACGCAGAACAACAGCTTCAGAATGATCATCGAGAGTTAGTCCACCCACCGGTAGAGAGACTGAGGTACCGGCGCTGGACAGTGGACCTTACTGATGATCTGGTGGAGGAGATGAAGCTTTTCGACTCGAAGGAGCTACAGAAAGCTTTCGATAGCAAGGATGAAGGGAGTAAGCAGGTGAAGAGCGGAAAGGTACTTCACATTCCTTCTTTAGATGAGTTAGGTGCCCGCGAGCAGTTTCTATCTTATTTGCACGCGTTAGGATTCGAATGGTTGTTGGAGAATGGGGATCCGAGTGTCCCGGTTAGATTAGCGAAGGAGTTTTTCACGACCTTTAGGTTTAAGGTCACCACTGATCTAGATGAGGAATGTATCAGTTTTAGGCTGTTTGGCGGAGAGATACGGATGAGCTTGATTGAGTGGACCGTGCGTCTGGGAATGTGCAGTTTAGAGGAGGCCATAGGGCCTGAGTGGAGAAGTAGGGAGCGGGGAATTCCCCGCAGACATGTGGAATTTGAGCCCCAGGAAGCCTGGGAGGAACTTACTCACCCTGATGCAGGGCAATTCCAGTCCACTATTTCCCGCTCCGTTCATTTCAACACCCAATTCTGCGTCTTGTACAACTTTACCTGGATTTCAATTATTGGGGCAGTCGAACTCCGCTGTTAGGACATCGATGACGGAGTTATATCTTCTCTGGTGCGCCAAGCAGGGAAGGAAGTTGCATCTGGGTTTTTGGACCGCCTACCAATGCCATCTAATTGCCACCCACCCAGCGAGGAACCTCACTCTCTGCCATGTCTTGGGAGTGTTCGTCAGAAACAACATCATCATCACGGAGGCCGAAGATTTATCCGACCAGATCATGGTGGATCCTCCTGGTCTTTTGATACACCTTTGTTCGTCCGAACGAACACCGTTTACATGAGGCAGGGCGCACCCCAATTCTACGCAATGGGAGAAGAAGCTATACCGACTGGAGATCAGCAGCAGCCAGGGAGGAATCAAACGCAGAGCAGCGTCAAGAAAGGATAGAGAAGGCTGTGGACGAGATAGCGGAGGAAAACAGACAGATGAGATCAGAAATGACACGGTTAGCATCAGTAATGGAAGGATCCTGAAGGAGTCTGCAGGACAGACGAGGCAGAGTCAGAAGCAAGAAGCTTTGGAGACGATTGTTACCAGGCTAGGAGAGGAAAACCACCGGTTGATAACAGAAATGGCCAGGATGGCGTCCGTGATAGACGAGATATTGATGGAGTTAACACAACGAGGCCAAGAGGAAGCTGTTGAACCAAGTGGCCATGGAGGCCGAGCTAATGAACCACGAGTATCAGAGGAGGTATTAACCGAGACGAAAGAAGCAGAGCAGAAACTAGAGGCGAGACAAGAGGAAGGAGATGCCGAGGAGTCGGCCGAGCCTGAAGGAAACAGTCCGAGAATGAGGAGGAGCAACCGCAGAACCACCTGCACCACAACCTGCCCCGCGAAGGAGCAGGAGGAACAAGTGACCACCACCCCACCTGACCAGTTAGTTTTCTTTTTATTTTCAGTTTTTAGTTTTTCGTATTTTAATTGTGTTTTTTATTTTTTTAGGTAGTATAATTTCTGTTTGTGCGCAAACCCCATTCATAACACTTAGCCTATTTTATAGTCTAAGTGTGAGAAGTCAAGGGTTTGTCTTTTTGGCGCATGTGTTTGTGTTTTCTTTTTTTCGTAAGCATGTTGGCTCACACTTAGCCCATTGCATGGCCTAAGTGTGAGAAGTTTTGTATATATGTGTGTTTTGTTTGTTGGTTTCTGTTTAGGTTTTCAAACTCTCCCACTTAGCCCATTCCATAGTCTAAGTGTGAGAAGTTTTAGTTTTAATATGTTGTTTTTGTCTGTTTGTTTATGTGTCCATCATACTGGCCATTACCTTTTCCACTTCACAGCCCTATCTGAGGGCAGACACTTGTGAAGTGGGAGGGGGGACGCAATGACCAGTATGATGAATGTGTATATGTGTAGTCTGTGTTTGTGCTTGTGTTAGTGTCCTGTTAGGTGTATTTTTTTTTATTTTGTGTGTTGATTGAGCTTAAAACTCAACTGTCTTGAGCTGACGGTGAGGGGAATTGAGGGAAATAAGACATGCTAGAAAACAGAAACCACCCCCCTTAGTACCTCCTAGCCAGGATAGATGATGCGAGTATGAAAGAAAAGCCCATACTTAGAGCCAAACACGAAAGCCCTCTTAAAATGTGAGTTATAAGCTTTAAGTGGAACCACTTTCCACATGTTTAGAAAAGAAAAGAGCGGCTGCCACAAATTGCCTAGGGTGAAGTGACTGCGTGTAGCAACACTGAAGGCAGTAGGAACCCCCCCCCCCAAAAAAAAAACCACCTTTAGAACCTCTTTTCTAACTCTTTATACCCAGATAAATACCCCTAGCCACTGGGACTGTGTGTGTGCAAGGCATGAAGCGAATGAAGCTTACTGGCTAGAAGGGTGTACAAGAAGGCAGGATCCAGCTGGACAAGAAAGTTTGGAAGAAAATCGGCCAGGGAGTCATCCCAGGCCCAAAAAGAAGGTATAAGGGTGGCGAAGCCACGAGAAAGAAAAAAAAGAGAGAAAAGATGAAAGAAAATGGTCAGAAAAAAAAAAAAACTCGGCCACACAAAAAATGAAGAAGGAATAAGGGTGGCGAAGCCACAAAGATGCTACTGACCAGTTGGAGATCAAAGCCAGAAGCACCAACTAAGAAAAGCAACTAACCAGAGGCCCAAATGCACACAGTTCCCCACATCAAATAAAATAGAAGTTTTTTGAACCTTAGAGCCTTAGGAACATCCACCCAAAACACTACAAACCAATAGCCCCGTTACAAGCCTTTAAGCCCTTCAGTAGCTGCACGTGAAATCTAAGTCCGAAGCAATTGTGGTTGAGCACTATGAGAGAACAGTCCTAACATTCCCGGAGAGGTATGAGTGACTGAGTGAACCTAGTGTTTGGCCGAAGGTTTGGGCGATCTTGACGAGCGGATATACTGACTGGGAGAGAAAGGGGGGGTGGCAGAAGTTCAAGGCTGTCTAAGGCCGGATTGCACCTGATCCCGAGGGGAGGGATGGTTGAAAATATAGCCAATCTTTGTGTTTAGTCTTTCTGTGTTCGTTTATGTGTTTTCTTTTCTGTGCTTGTTTTTGTGTTTTTGTTTTCTCTTTCCGTTGTAGTCTAGGGTCTAGTTTAGGATTGAGTCGGTCAGGGGAGTAACCAGGCTAGAATTCGACTTATTTCTTTTCGTTTGTTCTTCACGCTTGAGGACAAGCATGTGGTAAGTGTGAGCAGTTTGATAAGTCGTATTCTAGGCCTTGGTTACTGGTCAGTATGATGTGCAAAATTGATTATATCTGCAAAACAGTTGCTCAAAGTGTGCAGGTTAAGTGTTCTAGCCAGTAGGGAAGTTTCGGAATGTTCAGGTGAAAAAGGGCGCCAGCATGATCTCATACTGATCAGTATTCGTGCTGAAACGGCTTGAGATGGAGAAGACGGATAGCTGGGACGGATTACCCACAATTGAGGGCAAAGAAGTCAACTTGCAATGAGGATTTACCCTAAAATCAAGGGTAAGCCTCCCTATAAAAGGAAGCCAAGAAGGAGAGAGAAGATAAACACATTCACTCATTCACACCATCTTTAGGTAGAGAGTTCTCTCGGTAATACCAGTCTTTCAGCCGTGTCCCGCTTCTTGCCTCGCCGCAGCCATGATCACCTGACGCCCAGATGTTCCCGGAGTACCAGTCATCCTTATTCCAGCCAGCAAGATCATAGTTTAGGAGTTCCATCACCCAAGAAACACTTTTTATTTCGCTTTCGTAGTTTAATTTACTTGCATTTTCCTTACGTTGGATCTTTGCTGCTTTTGAATTTCACTGCTTTGAAGTATTTTGTTGAAGATCCGAACAATGTTTATGCTATGAAGTTGATTTCTGTTCAGTTTGTCGAGCTGCTTTCTTTTCCTTCTGCCTAGTTAGCTTAGATCTAGAGTTTCTGGTCGTTTTGAGTATCGAATCGTGTGTTTCCAGTTAGTTTATTTCTTCGAGTTAGCATAATCTGTTTACTTTTATTTCATAGAGGTTTGTTCATGCAAGGTGCAGTTATGTGTTTTTCTTGTTCTTCCATGCTGATCAGTAGGCGGGATTTCAGTTTCGATGTTTGATTTTCGATTTGGAATTTTTGATTGTAGATCTGTGTTCGTGAGTTATTAATCTGTGTTTTTATGGTGCTGAATCTGGTTTGTTTTCTGATTTTAGTTTGTGTTTGTTGAAGAAGATGATGTCCATATCCAAGTTTGGGACCACTTTTGCTTTTTAGATGCTTTTGCTTTTTGTCTTTTAGTACACCCTGCAGATCTGTCAGCCTAGTCACCACAACTACCACTTATTCTCTGCTTTCTGTT
>NW_024598831.1:0-21935 GCF_004379255.2 Salvia splendens
AGCCGGAGTCAGAGGCGATGACCGAAGTCATACCGGAGCCGAACTCGATGACAGTTCAGCTGTACGAAGACGATCCATCCCGAACGGTTAAGATCGGCTTCGCGGGAACGCCCTACTTCGGGAAAAAACCATCCAGCTCCTCAAGGAGTACAAAGACGTCTTTGCATGGTCTCCGTTGGACATGACCGGAGTGCCCCCCGAGGTAATCACTCATCGGTTAAATATTGATCCTCAGTCCGCCGATAAAACAGAAGCAAAGACTCTTTGCGGCAGAACGAAATCAAGTCATCCATGACGAAGTCCGTCAATTATTGAAGGCGGATGTGTTATTCGAAGTGAAGTACCTTCGTGGGTAGCCAATCCTGTCATGATCAAGAAAAAGGAAGGAGGATGGCGGATGTGCATAGATTTCACCGATCTAAATAAGCACTGTCCAAAGATTGCTATCCCCTTCCGAACATAGATAAAAAAAGTAGAAGCTTTGATAGGCTTTGAAATTTTTGTTTTCTTGATCTGTACAAAGGATACCATCAAGTTTTAATGGATGAGATTGACGCTTCAAAAACGGCCTTCATTACTGATTTCGGCATTTTCGCTTATAAAAAAGATGCCATTCGGTTTAAAGAATGCGGAGCCACTTATCAAAGGGATGTAGACAAGCTTTTTCGGCACCTGATTGGAAAGGAGGTCGAAGTGTATGTTGACGATTAGTCGTCAAAAGCAAAAGCACTTCGGAGTACGAGCACAACCTCAAGTCCACTCTCAACGTGCTCAAGAAAGCCAACCTCAAACTTAATCCCCAAAGTGTACCTTTTTGGTAGATTCGGGAAAGTTTTCTGGGTTGTTTGGGTTTCAAAGGACGGACTCAAGGCAAACCCCTCAAAAGTTCAAGTCGTTCAAAACATGGCAATGCCGAAGTCCATACATGACGTGCAAAGGTAACGGATGCCTAGCCGCACTGAATCGATTCCTTTCTCAAGCAGCCGAAAAGCAACTGCGTTCTTCACGGTGTTGAAAAAGGCACCAAAGTTCGAGTGGGGAGCCGAGCAGAAAAAGGCCTTTGACGAGCTCAAAAGTTATCTAGCCGAGCTTCCTATGCTCTCTGCTCCAACCGAAGCCGAAGTAATATTCTTATACTTAGCGGCATCGGATCAAACCATCAGCGCTGCTTGTACGAGAAGAAGGCCTAAAGCAGCTTCCCATCTACTTTACAAGCCGAGCATTAAGAGGTCCAGAAACAAGGTATCAACCACTGGAAAGATTGCTCTGGCATTAGTAAATGCAGCAAGGAGACTGCGGCCATACTTCTATGCTCACAAGGTATGCGTCTTAACTGATCTGCCACTTCGGCAAGTGTTGACCAAACGGAAGCATCAGGCAGAATCGCCAAGTGGGCTATAGAGTTGGGAGAGCACACAATTGAATATCTACCTCGGAAAGCCATCAAGGGACAAGCCTTGGCAGATTTTCTTGCAGAAGCAAAGTTCGATCAAGCAAGTCCTGTTATTGCCGAACAGAAGAATTCTGCCAATGCCGAACTAGCACAGCCCTTGGAATCCGAAGTAGAACCGCCGGACTGTTGGAGCGGATTCGTAGATGGAGCTTCAAACAAGATGGGAAGTGGAGCTGGTATTCTACTTGTCGCTCCCGACGGACACGAGGTAACCTACTCACTTCGGTTCCTATTCCCCACTACTAATAATGAAGCCGAGTACGAAGCCCTCCTGGCCGGACTCCAGTTAGCGCAAAGTCTGCTCGTCAAATCTCTCAAAGTCCATTGTGATTCAAAGTCATAGTAAATCACATGTTGGGTACAAGTGAAGCCCGTGACGAGAGAATGAAGAAGTATTTGGACAAAGCGCAAAGCATCAGCCGAAGTTTCTCCTATTTCGGATAATCCGTATTCCCAGAGCGGAAAATAGCCGAGCAGATATCTTAAGTAAGTTGGCCTCAGATCCGAGCTCAAAGGCGGAAGAATTAATGCATCGAAGCATTGATGAAGCCGAGGTACATTCAGTATCCAGCTCGCCGAACTGGATGACGCCGATCTTGCAGTATCTGGATCAAGGACAATTGCCCGAGGATAAGAGAGAAGCTCGGAAGATCACGTGCCGAGCTCTTCGGTACGAACTTCATGAAGGAGTCCTCTTTAGAAAGTCTTACCTCCAGCCGTTATTGCGGTGCGTAGGACCAGAAGAGACGGACTACATCCTCAGAGAAGTTCATGAAGGATCGTGCGGTAGCCACATCGGAGCCAGAGCTTTAGCTAAAAAAGTTCTGAGATGGGGATATTATTGGCCAACCATGGTACAAGAGGCAGTGCAGCTCGTCAAGAAGTGTACGAAGTGCCAAATTCATGCAAATGTCCCAAGGATGCCGCAGACCGATCTGTACACTATGCAAAGCCCTTGGCCTTTCATGCAATGGGGCATAGACATAGTGGGACCACTTCCTCAAGCTCCTCGGCAAATGAAATTCCTTATCGTTGCCGTGGACTACTTCACGAAGTGGGTGGAGGCTGAACCATTAGCTACGATAACGAGCTCAAAGGCATTGGACTTCGTCTGGAAGAACATAGTGTGCCGATTTGGCATACCCACATCCTCATCTCGGATAATGGGACTCAGTTCACCGACAAGACGTTCAAGAATTGGTGCCAAGAGCTGAACATTCAACAGCGGTTCACTTCGGTCTCCCATCCCCAAGCAAACGGACAAACGGAAGTAACGAACCGGATTCTGGTGAAAGGGTTAAAAGCTCGGTTAGAACAAGCCAAAGGACAATGGGTAGAAAATCTCCCTCAAGTCCTATGGTCCTACCGAACTACACCCAAAACCTCCAACGGTGAAACTCCGTATAGTCTGGTGTACGGCACTGAAGCCGTAATCCCGGTGGAGATCGGCGTACCCAGTCCCCGAACTCTAAATTCTCCTCAGAAATGAATGACGACGGACTGAGAGCAGAACTAGATCTCGCCGAAGAAAGAAGAGAATTGGCGTGCATAAAAGCAGCCAAGTATAAGGAGCAAGTAGCCCGGTACTATAACCAAAGGGTGAAAAAGCTTCAATTTCAAGTGGGAGATCTCGTCTTGAGAAACAACGAAGTAAGCCGAGCAGAAAAGCTGGGCAAACTCGAGCCCACATGGGAGGGTCCATATCGGGTGTCAGAAGTCCTCGGCAAAGGGTCTTATAAATTGACTCACATGTCAGGAGAACAAGTACCCCGAACATGGCACGTCTCCAACCTCAAGAAGTTCCACTTGTAAGAGACAAAGTCCGGTCAGTCTGTCTTGTGTCTAGTTCGGTCATAGGGGTACATGTTTTTATTTGTTTGTTTTTTTTTTACTTGTATCTTTTACTTGTCGTTTTATAAAAGTTTAAAGTTTTTTTTTTTCTTTTGTCTTTTTCTTTTTTCTCTATGTGTTTTGTCTCTATGTGCTTGTCGTCTCTTACAAATGGTACCAAGGTATATCGTTCTTTAAAGACTGATCCCCTTTTTAGATCGATTATTAAAGACTATTGTGAGTCCAAGCTTCTAAGGAGGATATAAGACCACAATTCAGCTTAACAAGCAGTCCGTCTGAAACGAACTGCAATAAGCCAACGATTGTGCGTCCAAGCTTCCAAGGAGGATACAAGACCGCAATTCAGCTTAATAAGCACTTCGTCTGAAACGAACTGCAATAAGGGAAAGTCCGATCCACGCGATAAACCTCGCCGAATTAGGACGACTGAGTTCGGTCAAAGAAGTTTACCTCATAAGACCGAGGACGACCATGTCTAGTCAAAGAGGTTTACTGCATAAGACCACTTCGGTTAACTGGGAAAGTCCGATCCACGCGATAAAACTCGCCGAATTAGGACAAGGAAAGTTCGATCCGGCGACAAAAATCGCCAAATTAGAACACAAACCAAGTCCGGTCAAAGATGTTTATTTCATCAGACCAAAGACGAGTCCGGTCAAAGATGTTTATTTCATCAGACCAAAGACGAGTCCGGTCAAAGATGTTTATTTCATCAGACCAATGACGAGTCCGGTCAAAGAAGTTTATTTCATAAGACCAAGGACCAAGTCCGATCAAAGAAGTATACTTCATAAGACCGAGGACAAGTACGATGAAATTTTTTCGCTAAGCTGTAAATACAGTGTTAGAGGTGGAGACAAAATTTCATTTTTCAAATCTTGTTCAGCATACAACTCCGCTACCCTACTATTACAAAGGACTATTCTACTGTCCGGGGTTGCTAAAGTTGAGCCACCTATTCACAAAATCCTCTGGAAGCCGAGTTCGGTCGTTCCGAGCAGATGAAGAATAAGCAGGTCGACGAGATGCTATCCTCGACCCAACGCCTCTTCCCCGAGCCCGAGAAGTCCTAACACCTCGGCGATGAAGAGTCTCTGCAATAAGCATCTGCTGATCTTGCTCGCTCATAGTCACAACTCCTCGGCGAATTTCAGTCCGTCCCTGTCTTGACGATTCCGGTTGCTCCTGAGCCCGTTCTCGTCTAGACGTTTCCGGCTGTTCCGGAGTTCGTTGTTGACTTGGAGTAGGATTTTGAACAAGGGAACCAGAGGTTTGATCTGGAGTGCGAGCATCTGTTGGCACGATATGCCGAAGGAATCTTCTATGGAGGGGCGCCGAGAAAGAACAATGTTGTACCGAGAAGCCCAACGCCGTAGTGATTTCACAACTTGTTGGCAAGCCGAGCTCTCCAGCGCATTGTTCCTCCGGAGTACAAGATATTCCTCCCACAGTTCGTCAACTCGACTCTGAACATCTGATATGGTCAATCCCCCCGCACCACGGATGTAATCCTCGTACGCAGTCCTCTCAGCAATGGTCGTATTCAGCTCGGCCTCCAGATCTTTCTTATCGGACTCTAAGTCCTTGATATCGGCCTCCAGCTTCACTAAACGAGCCAGAAGCTCGTCATTCTTCGTCTGATCGGCTATAGCTCTTCTCTCAGCTTCGTCTAAAGCCGAAGAGTACAGCCGTTTCCAGTGAAGTATCTCCATCTCCTTGAGTACAAAGCAGCTATTAGTTCGGCAGCTATACCGAGCAGATAGTAAAATACAGCAGGAATAAAGGCGAGTACGAAAAGCTATACGAAGACAAATGTAGAGAATTTTTCATTCACAAGGAAAATTTTTTACACTAGGGCTTCAAGGCCATTTTACAAGGAAGAAACTAGACTAAGAGAAGGGAGACGAAATCATACTCCGCCTGCTTCGTCTCCGGCTCCTCGGTCTGGTACAGCTTCCTTCTCCTGGGCTACCTCAGCCTCGGCCTCGCCTCCTGCCGCCTCGCCTCCGCCTCCTGATCGGCCTCCTTCTCCGGATGCCCGGCCTGATCGACTTCGGCCTCCCGCTCCAGCGGCTCGGCCTCACCCTCTCCGTTGTAAGTCGAAGCGGGTGAAACGGGTCCCACGGAGGCAAAGATAGCCTCCAGGTTCTCGTCCGATCAGCTCGACAACTCCGGACTCGGTCTGCAGAAAGCAGGACCGAAGATGAAGCGAGCTCCTCAAGGAGCGGCAGATTCTGAAGCCGAGCTGCTATCTCTCGGCTGTACAGAGGCAGCACGACGTCGGCCCCCTGCTCGCCCTTATCGGCAATTAGCCTTACCAGGCTACCGACAAAGGCCGAGAACTGGCTGCTCAAAAAGAGTTTCTCCGTGTAAACACGGAGAGCCTCCCCTTGGGCAACCACGGCAGCAGCATCGCTCCGCTTCGCCTGCTCTCGCTGGATGACGAGCTGGTTTTTGGCAAACTGAGCTTCATCCTGGGCCGAAATCCTAGCAGCTCTGGCCTTCTCAAATTTAGCCTCAGCCTGTTCGGCCCGATGACAAGCAGCCGCCAACTTCCTCTGCATCTCGGCATAGTCATTGGACGCTTTGGAGAGTTCGACGGCGACGAGCTTGGAGAGCATATCATTCCTCTGAAAATGGATAAGGAAAAAAGTTAACAGAGGGCACCAAAAATACAGGACAGAAGCCAAGCCAAGGAATCAAGAAGACAATTCACCTCGGCGAAGTCCGTGGGCCATAGAAATGGCTCACAGATATGCTCCGAAGGAGGCGCCAAGACCATGTCTTTCTCTGGCGCTCTCGGGGCTTCTGGGTCTTCCCTTCCTATTTGCCGAAGTCGACTCCGGCTTCTTTGGACCCGAAGAGGTCTTTTGCCTCTTCGGATTCTTCTCGGCATCAGGCGCCGAGCTGGTAGCCTTCTCTCTCTCCGGCTCCACAAGCTCGGAGGACTTTCTGATAGCCTTATTCAACATGAACACTGCCAAAAAGCAAGAAAGCAAAGTCAGATTTTCTTCGTTAAAGCAGTAGAGCATAAAGATAAAGAGAAATCCTCACCCTCGGCCTCTTCGTCCGAAGACGAGATGTCGAACACGACGTCGCCCTTGACGAGCTCAGACTCCGTGTATTGTTTCCTAACTAGGGGAATCTTGTTGAGCTCGCCGTCGAGCTCGTCCAACGGTTCAGGCCGAGGGTGACGGATAACGGACTCCGGCCCTCTCCAGGGAAAACTAGGAGCCGCGGTCCTATCATAGTAGAAGAAGCGATTTTGCCACTTCGGCCACTTCGTTTTACAAAAGGCCCTAAAAGGCTGTAAAGGGATCAAGTAAAACCAAGACCCCTTCCTCTTAAATTGAAAGAATTTAAGGATCGCCTTCAAAGACAAATCCCTTCCTAACCTACGGAGTTCGGCAGCGAAGGCCGACAAGTGCCTCCAAGAGTTCGGAGTCACCTGGCCTAAAGGAAGCTGAAAAAAATCTAGTAAATCTATAAAGGCAGAAGGGAGGGGGAAACGAAGCCCGCATTCTAAGCAGGCCTCGTACACGGTGACGTAACCCTCCGGCGGGGAGTCAGCCCTGTGATCACCGTCAGGTACCACCGCCTTCCCCCCAGGAAAAGAGTATTTTTCGTAAAGGGATATCACAGTATCCTTACTCAAGATACTGTGAAAATACTCTACGGTCTTCTCCCCGGATTCTTTCCGGCTAGAAGACCCCTTACCCCCTTTCCTAACGCTACCCGACTCCGAAGAAGAAGAAGAAGACATTTTTCTTACTTTTGAAGGTGAAGATAGTCTGAAAAAAATTCTTGAAAGCGGAGAGAGAATTTTCGCAAGAAAGAGAGTATAGAAGACGCAACAGCAAAAGTGCTTCAATGATGAAGAAAGAGCGTATTTATCAGATACGGGAAAGATTTCGAAATCGTTGCGCCGTTTCGAATCCACCTTTTCAGGAATCAACGGCCGGATTTTACTGTCGCATTTAATGCAGGCATGCGCTAGGCACGTCCCCTGACGTCAGCCTCCCCTTACCGTTATCCAGAATGCCGAAGTGACTCACCTCGCCGAAGTGATCCACTTCGCTTTTCGGGGGGGTAGTGATGGGGTACGAACTAAACCCTAATGGCAAGCCCAATAACAGTGACGGCCCATCAGCCCAGAGCCCAAGAAAGAGTATCTGTTCGGCACCAAAGAGTTCGGCACGACCAAAGAGTTCGGCACGACCAAAGAGTTCGGACTCAGCCTACAGCTTGGTAAAAGCCGACCAGTCAAGCTCTCCTCTCAGATCGGCAAGAGCTGATCGGTAAAGTCCAGCAGTTCGGTCTCAGCATTCGACCGAACTAGGAGTTGGTGGACTCACGAAAGGCCTCCACGACCTCCACTATACCCACGATCTATTTAGTGGTATGAAGCAGTTATTGAGCAGTTATTGCTCACCCACGATCTTGTTAGTGGGGCTGCAAACCACGATCCTAGTTCAATGTATAAATAGAACTTAGATCTGATAGAAAAGGGTTAAGCCCTCTAGAGATAAAATAGCATATAGCAAGTCTGTATTGTAAGCTGTATTTTCGCAGATCAAGCAATACAAACCTGCCCTCATTTCTCCCCGTGGACGTAGATTTACCTCAGTAAATCGAACCACGTAAATTCATTGTGTCATAATTCTCTACCAGCATTTACTAACATCAATAATTCGCGGACCCATCAATTATTACCTCCGACCAACATTAACATTAAATGTTAAATATAAAGAATTGTGAGTTGAATAAGTTAATGGATTATGAGTTTCACTTATGTGTATTATTTTTATAATAAAATGTGAGTAAAATTGGTTAGTGAAATGTTGGATCTACTTACCATTTATGATAAAAGTGAAATATGACTCTTATTGTGAGATGAATCTTATTATAGGACGGAGGTAGTATATTGTGAGACGAACCGACAATTGCAACTAACCATGCATCTCTAAATGTACCCTCTCATTTCCCCTATTTTCCAAAATCCATTTTTCTTTATTGGTAAGTAGTATATCCCACCATTTTCCTATAAATCAAACCCCTCACCCTTCTCCAAAGCCCCTTCTCTTCCACCTCTCTCACCCACAGCTTTCCAATTTCCACACTTCTTCCTCTTCATTTTCCAATTTAATTTTCCCCCTCTTTTCCTTTTTTCTATTATCGCCTCGTTTCTCTGGTTAATTACATACCAACCACACATATTTTTCCGATAGAATCTTGCCAAAAATAAATACTACTCCACTTGTTTTTCAATTCATACCTCACAACCCCAAAACTTCACAAAAAATCATTGAATGTTGCAGAAACCGCCGTTAACGTTCCAGATTCATCGATGTCTCCCGTTCTGAGCGAAGTTCTCCGGTCCGGTTTTATGATCAGTTCCTCCCTCCGCCGCGGCAGCCATCTCGTCCAATCCTTCTCCGTCGTCTTCCTCTACTGGTTCTACGTTTTCTCATAAACTTTTCCCCCAATTCACAAACTCTAGTTTATCCCCTTTCTCTCCTTATACATATACATACGATTAATTCTTCAATTGATCCAAAAACACACACAATCACTTAAATTAATTCATTAATGGCGACATCGAGCGTGACTTCGTCGGATTCGCCGCCGGTGATGGACCAGAGGAAGCGGAAGCGGATGCAATCGAACCGCGAATCGGCGCGGCGGTCGAGGATGCGGAAGCAGAAGCACCTGGACGATCTGATGGCGCTGGCGGCGCAGCTGAGGAAGGAGAACGCGATGATCCGGAGCAGCATCGGCGCCACCGCAGAGCGCTGCGTCAGTGTGGAGGCGGAGAACTCGGTGCTGGCCGCGCAAATGATGGAGCTGACGCATAGGCTCGGATCTCTCAATGAAATATTGAGCTGCATCGGTTCGGTTAGCGCCGCCGCTGCCGTCGGCGGCGGCGGAGGATGCATGTTTCAGTCGGAGGAGTTTCAGGTTGGTGATGGCGCGCCGTGGAACTCGGTGGGGCTGAGCCACCACCCAATCATGGCGGAGATGTTTGATTATTGATGAAAAAAATTGTGAACCACAGCAAAATTGGTCAACGTGTTCTTGGTGGTTTTTTTTAAGATTGGGGATTTAAAAAATAAATAATATAAAATGAAAATTAGTGGTTGTCCTTTGTTGTATTTTTAATTGATAAGGTTGATTAGCATTTGCGTAAATGGAATATCTACAATTATTATTAGTGTTGTTGATGCTTTTGTCATGATTTGGATCCATTAGCCCATGTTTGTTTTTAGGAACATTCAATTATTATTATAGTAATAAGTTATTTTAAAGGGATAATAATGATCTCCAATTTAAATACGTAGTGAAATAAAGGAGAAAATATGTTAGTAACTAAAATCATATCTAGTAAAGCATATGAATAATGAAATAAAGCACAATTATTACTCGCACCCCGATTTAAATACTCGTTTTAATTCGCCGGGACTTTAAAGAAATTATTTGATTTTGTAAAAAAATTAGTACTACTAGAAACGTAATTTCACTTTTATATATGGGTCATAGTCGAATTGTCGGACTCATTAGAGCATCCGCATCACTGCTTTCCCAGAAGGACGGCGTCAGTGCCACTGGCGCGGCTTTCTGCAGCCCGCCGCTGGCACGGCGCTGCTCGATGCATCGAGCACGTCCGTGCCGCTGAGCAGGGCGACGTGGCGCGACTGGATCCGTTTTAATTAAAAAAATTCAAATTTTAATTAAAAAATTTTAAATTTTAATTAAAAAATTAAAAAATTCACGTTTGTAAAATTTTATTCTTTTTTTCAAAAAAAATTCAAATTTTAATTAAAAATTTGTTTTTAAATTAAAAAAAATATTTTCCCACTTCCCAATAGATTATATCCGTTTTCTCACCACTTTTAATTAATTTTTAAAAAAAATTTCCCCAAAATTCATATTTTCATCTATAAATACACCAATTTCTACACAAAAAAATTACCACCACACTACACAATTCTCATCTAAATTCTTTCATCAATTCTCAATCTTTCATTGTTACAAAAAAATTGTCCTGTTCCGGCGATCACCCTTCCGACTCCTGCGGTTGGGACCACGAATGGTTCGACTCAACACCATTCCCTAGTCCGGAAACGCAATTCTCGGCCCCTCCTCAAACCTAAGGTTCTCAAATTTCGGGTGGCTACCGGCCTTACCTTGTAGACGACCAAGATACCCCCGAAGGGCGATACGGGTAGGCACTCGAACCCGGATCGGGAGGGAGCGGTGGCACTCAAACTCCTACTACTCCTATTTCAACTCCTCGTGGTGTTTGTGTTCAGGGTCGTGGCGGTGACACTCACGTCCGCACTCCGTACACTCCGGGGGAGATGAATCAGTTATTCAAAGCCTATTTGGCAATCTCTGAAGATTCAGAGGTTGGCACGAACCAAAGCGGGGATAGGTTTTGGTTCCGCGTCTCTCGCCAGTACAATGAAAACCGACCGGATGGAACCATCGAGCGCAATGAGAGTATGGTACGCAATACCATCTTTAGAGCCAACGAAGAAATCCAAAAGTTCCGGGGGTATTACCTTCAGGAAGAGCGGTTGGCGGGGAGCAGCAGGAGCGAGCTCGACATCATCAGTGCCGCCTTGACGACCTACCAATCCCAACATTACAAACCATTCAAGTACCCCAACGCTTGGCAGGAGGTGCGTGTGCATCCGAAGTATAAGGGAGGCGTATCATCCTCCTCCAGCTCTTCCAGCAAACGGTCGAGGTCGGTATCCCTATACGACGCCGGCGAGGATGAGGTGGCTAGCCAGCTTGCCTGAGCTAACTTGGGTAGCTCCGGCGCCGGCCCGAGCAGTTCCCAACACCGGCCGCAAAGGAAGGAAACAGGCGAAGGCCAACCGCCGTCGCGCCGCTCCCGCTCCCGCTCCCTTTGTGCCACCTCAATCCCCCACTAACTCGTTGTGGTCCCTCTTGGCCCAACCCAATATGGCCGAGACGTCTCACATGTGTCCCGAGCAACTTGAAGCGCATCGGGCAATGATACGAGGTCTTCGACAAACATTGAGGATAGGGCAAGAGAATTAGTCTTCCATAGGGGTATTTTTTTAGCCTTTAATTATGTAATTTTTAATTTGTAGGATTTTATTATGTAATTTTTATTTTTCAGGATTTTATTTATGTAATTTTTATTTTTTAGGATTTTAAGTTTGTAATTTTTATTTTTTAGGATTTAATTATGTAATTTTATATTTTTTAAATTTGTAATAGTAGTTCGAGTATTTTTAATGTATTTTTATATTGTAGAAATGTTTTTAGTAATTGAAGTATTTAAATTAAATAATAAAATGGTGGAACCCTTGAGCATGTCCTTGCGCAAGAGCATGAATGTGGGTGTTGTGCTGTTGGAGAAGAGCATAGAGTAAAAAATTAATAAAAGTAGGTCCGGACCCACATCCATGCTCTTTGGCAAGAGCATGGATATGGATGCTCTTAGGTTCATACTATTCTGATTAAGTTTTCATCTTATAAACTTTCAATATTAATTCAAATCCTTCACGTTTTAGGCTACGCCATCAAGTCAATCGGGCTAAAAAAAATTTATATTAGTATTTTTAAACTAATAATACTATATTATATTGATAATTTTATATCTATTATAAATATGTAACTACTTCAATTCGAATTAAATATGTAACTCGTTTAGTGATGCGAATTTATTCTTTTTTTCCTAAATAGTGATTATTTTTAAATTGTACATATAATATTTTCATAATAAGTGTATAACTAAAAAATATAATGAGTACTACGTCCGTCCCATAGAAATAGATCATTTGGTATGAGCACGGATTTTATAATTGATAAAGTAGGAGAGAAGAAGGAAAATTAGTTGAAATTGTGTAATGGATAGTGAGGCACATAAATAATAAAGAGAAGGAGAAAAATGTTGTCATAAATGGATATTAACTATTTGTATGAGACGTACGAAAATGGAAATATGACCTATTTCTATGGGACGGGGGGAGTATGATTTTCAAATTTAATTGAATCAAAATATATTTTTACGTATATTTAATTTTTTTTTACCAATTTTAAAAGTCTGAAAAAGCTTAATGAAAATTGAAAATAAAATAATGAGAATTAATTCATTGGGGCGAGTCATCCTTAGAGCATCTCCAATGCCGGCGTCAAAATCGCGACGCCGATTTTTTGACGACGCCGGTTCTGACGCCGAACCATTGGAACCGGCGTCGGCGAAATCGGCGTGGCCATGCCGATTCGCGCGATGACGCCGGTTCTGACGCCGATCCTCACGGCGCCATTGTGGGTCCCGGATCGGCGTCAAACCGGCGTCAGATTTTATTTTTTATTTTTTTTGGTGATCAGCATCTCCGAAATCCTACCCCCGAAGATTGCCGGAATCTGCTGCGGATGCACGGGGATCAGCATGGGTTCCCGGGAATGTTAGGCAGCATAGATTGTATGCATTGGGAGTGGAAGAACTGTCCCGCTGCCTGGAAGGGGTTTTACACGACTGGCTACAAGGGAAAAAATCCCACGATGATCCTCGAGGCCGTAGCTGATTACCGGTTGTGGATTTGACATGCGTATTTTGGGATAGCCGGTTCGAACAACGACCTAAACGTCCTCAACTCGTCGCCCCTTTTCAACGAGCAGTGCCAGGGCGTCGGTCCGGCCATCAGTTTTGTCGCCAACGGCAACCAGCATGATATGGGCTACTACTTGGCGGATGGGATATACCCTAGGTGGCTCGTCTTTGTGAAGACGATCCGGTGCGCATCAGATGCGAAGAAGGCCTACTTTTTGAAATGTATTTTTTTAAAATTATTGTACTTTTTGAAATTTTAATAGTATTATTCAATTTAAATGTATTTGTCTCGTAAATTAAATTCCGTATGTTGATACGATTGTAAATTAAATTATATAATTGTTATTAGTGATGTGGATATGTAGTGTGAAGGCTATGTGAGAGCTATTTGATGTCCAGTTGATGTGGCAAGCTGATGTGGCAGGAGAATTGTAGTGCTGATGATGTGGCAGTGTGAAGGCTATGTGAGGGCTATTTGACGTCCAGTCTTACTGGAGATGCTCTTATGGGACATGTTAATTTTGGCCAACCCTATCGGGGTTGTGGGCTATTCGGTTTTAACGTAATTTATGTTATCATTTTTTTGGGATATTAATTTTCAAACATATCCCTATAAAATTTTTGGGTCATTCAAACCAACTTATGAAACATGGAGCATGGAGTCCATTTATATATTGGTTTAGATCATCGACTTTTTTTTGGGGTTTAGATCATCGAGTTACGACTTTTTTCGGGCTATTCAGGCCAATCCCAACAAATATAACTTTCGAACCCTAACCCTTTTTTTTATAAACCCTATTGATTTTAATGGAATGTGACCGTAATAATTTATTTTATATTCCATTTTTCCAAAATAATTATCTAGTTATTCTACTATACCATTCTAGAGAATTTACGACATAACATCTAGAGTAGATAATTTCTAGATGTATTTATATCACATATATCTGGATCAAGTTTTTTTTTTATTTCAACAAATTAAAAGCAACGCTATTTTGAATACACGAAATAAACTATAAAAAGAATATAAGTTGAAACTATTCTCAAATTTAAGTAAATATATTAATATGTGATTAAACATATAAACATATAATTAATAAATTTCTCCTTTAAAATTTTAAATTGTTGGGTGATTTATGAGCCCCAGCCCACCATATAACTCCACGGCTCCACCAACCAATATGTATATTCATGAACAACAAAGTAGACGCCGACCTCATAAAAAAACAAAAAGATCTAGATATTAATTTTAACATTGTACATATATAATAAATACACAAATTTAGTTACTAATGATAAACGTTCAAATATTAGTGGTGACCAATGACCATGTCCTTTTCAAAAACATGTGTGATCATGCATTTGCAATAAGGTAAATGTGTTTGATAAAAACTGTTTGTCTATTATTAAGTCGATGTCACTAACATGTTTATTTATTAGAAAAAATTACACAAAAGTGTTTTTTCAATATGAAAGGGTTCCGTTGTATCAAAAATTGCTTGTTATCATACCATGTTTCAGACATTCAAGGGTTTTTTTTAGAGTGAACTACAAATTTAGGATCTATACTTTCACTAATGCATATTTTTTCAGTATCTATACTTTCGAAATATCATTTTCGGTATGTATACTATACTTAATGCACATTTTAAGATCCTACCGACTTTTTCTATTTTTTCGGACTAAATCACTCTGGAGAGCAAATTTGTACCTTCAATAGTTTAGAACTTTAGATGATATGCAAATTGAATTTTTCCTCGACTAATTCCAATTTGCGTATCTTAGATATTTGCGTCATGAATTAATTCTATAATTGTAGCTAATTGATGATTTGTTTTGGGGAAAATACACTCACGTCAACCCATACTGTGATTAATTGATAGTTTTATCATGAATTCTACCGTACTGAAGTCTTGCATGTACATAGTTTAATTATAATAAACCTGAAATTATTCCCATCCGCACTAATGAAATTACTCCAATGGTGTGGTAAGTGCTACACACGACATCCCACTTCTGCGATTGATTTCGATTTTTTATATTTTATGTTTGATACTAATACTTTTACAAAAAAAATGCAAAAACATTACTAGTGTCTATGATATGTTGCATAGTGTCCTGAGTTATTATGGGTTTATGGCCCAAAGTGTAGAGCCCATTGGGTCCAATGAATTTTTATCAGTTGTACTATACGTTCATTTTTCGGCTCCGAAAAAACCGATGTGGTCCCACCGCAAGACGACGACGTTTGCAATGCGTTAGGTGTCGTCAATCCGGTGAGGCACACGTCAATTTCCGAAGCCGGAAATCGACGTTGATTCAATTGATGCAAAATTGATATTAGTTCATGACTGAAAAAACAATTTTAGATAGATTAAGATATACTATAAATAATGCAGCATGGGTCGTTTTGGGTTTAAAACGATTCTCATCAATCATAAATACTGCTGGAATAGTTTAGGGATAAAAGCAAATTTTCTAGGCAAAAAAAATAAAAATCCTAAAGTTCCTAAAGGGAAACACTTGCATGAATTCTTTTTAATGTAAAAAAGCCAGACGAGACGCGTGAGCTTTAGATCATCATTACTACGGTTGCTTTGATGAAGTAGCATGTTTTCTGATTTTGGTAAGTTTCTCATGGATTCAAAATTTAATAAGTGTTGAAATCATCTTATATCCATCATATCAATTTAATATTGATCATATCTTGTACTCCATATATGTTACTTTGTAAATCCCACATCTATAGATATATTTCTTGTTTGGTAAAAAAATTGTATGGTATTTATTCCTCCCGTCGTGTAATAGGAGTTCGTATTTAATGACTCAACACCGATTTTTAGAAATGTAATTGCACAAAGATGGTGGAATATGAGTTTTACTTTTATATATGGAGTATTAATTTTATGATATAATATGAGTGAAATAAATCATTGGAGTGTGGAGCATGAAAAACGACTTTTGTAGTTATATATAGGAATATTGGCACCTAATATCATGGAACTTTCAAAAAGTTGGGTTTTTTCCACGAACTTTGAAATTGACAAATAATATCACGAACTTTACCATGAGTTTGTTATTTCTCACCAGTGAAGAAATTCCGACTATATTAATGGATTGAAGAATAAATTTGGAGGATGTGCTTCAAGAAAAACTATTCTCAAATATTGAAAATCTAGAAACTCTCGAAGTTGTTGTCGAGAAATTACGAAAAAAATCTGTATCATGATATTATTTGTTGGAGTTTTTTCATTGGTGGGAAATAACAAACTCGGTGTAAAGTTCGTGATATTATTTGACAATTTCAAAATTTCGTGGGAAAATTCAATTTTTTAAAAGTTTCATGATATTAGGTGCCAATATCCCTTATATATATTATGGGAATGACCAAAATTAAAAAAGAGAGTTTTAGTATGTCTTTGACTGTTGTTATACGCATTTATTGTTGAAGTGGAGTATTCAAAGACTGTTAGTATGTCTTTTGACTTTATGAGTTTTTAATGATTATCCTTTTTTGCAAATTCTATTTAAATAAAATTTCATACTTCATATGTTAATTTTGAAGCTTGAACTACTCCATCGGAAACACCAAATCCTCATCCACAATCAATAGTTAATAATACTGCAATTAATATTTTTTTTTCTAACTATGTCCTATTTTATTCAATTTATATAGTCAACTACTAAAATTATTTATACTTAATAGAAGGAATGAGTATGGAATAATTGTATATTGTATGTGTGTGCATGTTATGTACTTAAATATACATATATAATTTATTAGACGACAACATATGAGAGATTAGAGTAAGGATATAGTCTTAAATAGTTGATAGTAACTATAGTCAAAGTAGGTGAGCGGGGAATTTTTGTTTTGAAACTGCACAAATGAATTCATTCACCGACTCAACCACATATATAGATTAGACGTTGATATTACGATTCTTCTTATTAAATAAGCTTCGGATGAATGAGCCAATATTCATCATTATTCATTCGAATTTAATATGACATGGGGCGGCAAAACATGTTATTAACTATATAGTTATTATTGGAAGTTTTTCACAATTGCTATACTCTCATGCACACGCCTCATATATTATAAAATTACAAATTAAATTTGTTATATGCTTATATCTTTCGATTTTCGACGTGACTTTTTCGAATAGCATCCCCAAAATGACCAAAACGATGAGGTTTTAATCAGTACTATAACTAAAAAAACAAGATAGAACTTCATGGAGTAGTAATTTGTAATTCTGCATACATTGGGAAGAATGTATAGTTGTAAAAAAAATGCTTATTGTCTATAACCGAGTGTGTATCAAATATTCATTTTAAGCAAACTCCGTTTGTCCCAAAGTATGATTCAATATTTTTTTTAGTCCGCCTCTGAAAACTAAGAATTTTCTAATTTTGGATCTCACTACCCTACTACTAATGTGGATTTTAATTTTCACTAACACTACTTCCACTACCTTTCTTTTCATCTATCTTAGTTTATCAATTGTATTAAAATCCGTGCTAAACCAAAAGTTTATAGTATACTTTTAAGGAACGGAGAGAATATGAATTATGAATTGATTTTATATATGTACTTTATGTGGGAAATAATTACTGTGAACATATAAAAAACTATTATGACATTTGATAACTCATTTATCTTAAATATATATATATATAACTAAAAACGACCTAAAATGTTATCATATGGAGTACTATTTTATATATTCATTTTGTCTATAAAATTGCTTATTTCATTATTGACTGAAATGTACTCTAAAATCTCAAACTCATTCATTAGATGAAGTTTTCAGATATGATATTACTAGAAACGTAGATAGAAATCATATCAAAATCAGCCACCCATTTTGATTTCTTTTCTGATTAGTGTCAAAATTTTCGTCTTTAATTGGGTGAAAATGTAGCATAAATGTGGTGCCCACTTATCAATATGTCTGCAGGCGCAAATTAAACCCAATATTCAAGTTACTTTGTGCTTGGTTGGTGGAATAGTTCTAGACTTCTAAAAATTCCCTTCTATTCATAATATGCATGTGTATTAGTACTTATTATTCCACATTAAAGTTTCACCAAAATCAAACTGATATAATACTGAAATTTTAATAAATTGCCTGATTGATAACATTCGACTATAAAGAAACGTGGGGTATTAAAATTTGAGTAGTGCTAAATGGCCATAATATGGCTGGTCATAAAAATAAAATATTGTTACCTTTAATGCTTATTTACTTGGATTTAATTCATCTTAAAAGTAACAATTATCTAAGACTAATTTACCCTTTGTCCCGAAATAATACACATAAAAGACTAAAGTCGTCAAATCATCTTGGAACTTTGAATATGTAGCTCATTTTCGTTTCTTATGTTAGATGTCCACTCAGTTTTTTTAAACTTTAATTTATTATTTTATATTTTATAATTTAATTGTTTAATATCTATAACTACTTTTAAATCAGAATATATGAATATCTTTATGATTTTTATTATTTATTAATTGTTTGGTATGTATATTGACCAAAATATCCTATTATGGTCAGCCATAATGTGGCCACGTAGCATTTCCCTTAAAATTTTGACAATAGGTTTTAGAGGAATTTAAACACTATAAAAAACGGAGTTTACTAATTAACGGACAATTATCCATCGTCTATTTCCGACAAATAACGACAATTTCTTCAACAGATTTACCGATAAATTAGAAGTTTGAAGTTTGAACTGAAGTTGCATAGAAAGGCTTCATTTGTTCGATGCCTTTAAAACACGTGATTGTAGTTATAATCTTAAAAATTAAATGAGGTACTATATCAATTGACCTCCACATTGATAATTGTCATTATTTATTATTATATTAATCAGTATCATTCTTTTTTAATGTAAATTAAGTAGGGCTGGCAAATCGTGCGGATTGGGTCGTTATCGGGTCAACCTGATAATGACCCAACCCAATAAGGCCTAACATGAACCCGACCTGTTAAGGAAACTGTAAATCCGAACACGAACCCGACCTGCTACCTTCAAATCCGAACACGACCCGCACCCGACACGAACCCGTTATCGACACGATATAATATGGGTTGACACGACACGATAACAACACCGAACCTGGATATTGCACACGATTAAAACCTAATATTACACGATTAAACCTTAATTTTTAACCTAATTTACACAATTAAAATTCGTTTTATACTATTTAAACCTAATTTATAAGAAATTAAAAAATTAAGGTAATATATATTTTTTTAAATAATAATAAAAATAATAATATTATTTTTAAATGGGTTACCCGTATCCGACCCGCATCCGACCCGAACCCAACCCGAAATTATCGGGTTCTTAATGGGTCAACCCGATAAGGACACGGATCCAATAAGACTTGACCCCAACCCAATAATTTCGTGCGGATTCGTGTCGGATTATCGTGTCGTGTCGAAAATTGCCAGCCCTAAAATTAAGTATTCCTCCAACAACCTTTTCAAATTTCAAGTCAAAATCTTTCTCTAAATTCTAAACAGCCACTCACCACTTTCCAATATTGCTAACCGAATTATCGGTAAAACCAATTTTTTTGCTTAATTAAGTTCTTATAGCCTTTTTATTGCCTTGTGAACTCATGGTGGCAATCGGTTTTTATTTATAAAAACAACTGTAGTATTTAAAAATTTATACATCGATATGGCATATTAACTAACCTACAAAAATCCAATATATATAGTCAAGAAGTACAAGATCCAATGCTACGAATCAAAGTACAAAAACTACTCCCTCCGTCCCTAAAAATTTGTCACTTATTTCTATTTTTGTACGTTCCTAAAAATTTATCACATTTCACTTTTATCATTTTTGGTAGTAGACCTCATATTCCACTAACTCATTTCACTTACATTTTATTATAAAACTAATTATATAAAAATAGGACTCACATCTCACTAACTTTTTCAACCCACCTTATAATACATTTCTTAAACCCCACCCGTGCTTGGTCAAATGGTGACAAATTATGGGGGACGGAGGGAGTAATAGATATGGTGAAGTCCTTTTTGTATTCATAACCCCATCTCTAGAGAATCATCAATCTAATTACCAACTAATCTACTGTACATTTTATGTCGATAAGTTCAATACTATGTGTCGACAAAGAAAAGCAAGTAGAAACATTCATTGAATATCCACCAAAAGATGTAGACGAAGAGAATTTATGAATGCAAAAGTCCAAGACTATTCTCTTCCCATCTTCCTCTCATCTTCACACTACCATTTTATAATGTTACCACAATTACATGCATCCAATCATCCCCACCCCTAATATTCTCTATATTTCATATTTTCCAACACATACAAAAAAATCCATAAAAAAAACATGAAGCGAAAATTGGTAGAAAGATCACACCACCATGTTCTCTCCCACCGCCGCCGATTACCAAGAAGCCACAATCGAGGTCCTCCGCCGCCCCGCGGCGCCCTCCCGGGTCGAGAAACAAGCCGAAGCCGCCCCTTTTCGTGACGCGCGACTCCAATGAGCCCCTATGTCCTCGAGCTCCCCGGCGGCGTCGACATCGTGGACTCCACCGCCCGCTTCTGCGGAAGAGGAGCGTCGGCCTCTGCCTCCTCAGCGGCAACGGCGCCGTCGTAGACGTCACCCTCAGGCAGCCCTCCGCCACCCCCGGCGCCACCGTCACGTTCCACGCCGCTTCGAGATCCTCTCCATCTCCGCCACCGTCCTCCTCCTGGGGCCACCGCAGCTGCCGCGGCCGCGCCCTTCGCGGTGACGGTGGCGGGGCCGCAGGGGCAGGTGGTTGGGGGCCACGTGGTGGGGCCCCTCGTCTCTGCTGGGACGATCTACCTCGTCGGCGTTAACTTCACCAACCCCTCATTCCACCGCCTGCAGTCGGTGGATCACGAATCCGGCCAGGAAGGCGATCGTGACTCTCCTCAGACGAACTCCGGCAGCGGGAGTGGAGGGGCGCCGGCGTCCATGTATAGCTACCCGTCAAACGACGTCGTGTGGGCCCCCGCCACTAGACATCAGCCGCCACCGCCGCCTTACTGATCGTAATTTTAGCTCATCCTTTGATTTTGACACTAGTTCTAAGAAATGAATTGAAAAGAATAGTGGAATATATATGTTGTGTTAGTTTTATAAAAATTGAGTGAAATAAGTTATAGAATTTGTGGTCTATCTATCATTTATAGTAAAAGTGATTTGAGACTTCTAATTACGGACGTACTAAAATGACAAATCGGGGCTCCTAATGCTAGATGGACGGAGTACTTTGATTATGGAAAGTCTTGCTTGTAATTTTGATGATTATGTTTTACTTAAAGTAGTGTTTGAAAATTTTAAGTTTTAGTCAATTCATAGTTAATGTTGTAGTTTTGAAATTGAAATATTATAATTTGTCATCTTTTCTTAAATTAGTTCTGTATGTGGAAATGGAAACAATATTTTTTGTTAACATTAAAAATACGATGTTTTATTAAAATAGAAAAAATAAAGAAAGATATGAAAAACACTTAATGAACGTTAAAAGACAATTATGTTGTTTGTTTGGACTGCGAATGACACAAATTGAATAATTGAAAATTTTTTATTTCAAAACTTTGATAAGCTTCTTGCTCTAGCTATTTCGTTTATTGAATTTATTCAAGGTTTGACCTATGAAAATACTCTCTTTATATTTGTCGTGATTCAGTGAATGGGGTGGACTGGCGTTGTCCAATTTTCCAATAATAGGAAAATGGTGCAGTCTATGTCTGAAATTTAAAAACAATACTTGAAATAGAATTGAAAATATGGACGGTGGTGATTTGATGGTGCAGATGTATCTCTCGGGTCGGGTTGATTTGGGCTTTTTCTAAAACAACAAGCCCAACGAAGACCCAAAATAAGGCCCACTATAGGCCTGACTTAATGAGTACTATATATAAAGAGGAGTCAGCTGAAGCCATGTTGGCGAGCAAGAAGTCCAATAAACAGAGCTGAAAAACAGCCAAAGGTACAAGCAAAGAAGCTAA